>NC_056741.1:1702081519-1702206519 GCF_019279795.1 Protopterus annectens | reverse complement strand
TTGTGTTTCTGATTCACCCACTGCTCCCTCATACACCTCCAGTTCACCTATTGTGCATCCAACACAGTCTCCCATTTGCGAATTATTGCATTACCCGTACCCCCCACACCCATAGTCCACACACTCCATCTATCCCTTCTCTGGCTGATGGCCCATGGCATGGTCAAGGGAACACATTGCATACACTACATATCTCTGGTACCTGTATGGTTGTGAGGACTACCCTAGCATTTTTCACCTTCCATATTCTATACATCACACACATAGGTACACGTAAATACTTATCTTTCATGACATGGTAGGTAGACCCGGGTAATACCCGTTCTTCTTTGGCCCATCCTGACAAGGATGCCTTGGACCGCAAATGGGCAGATTTTGGGTGAATGCTCTGACCATTGGTAGGGTTGCCACATTTCATACGGCCAGGACGGGATATATTAGGGACACACATCAGATTTTACAGGCTAACACATACCCATGGTCAGTACAATGGATAGTACTTTTGTTTTATGCCTAAATGTAAGCTTATTGTTGTAGCAGTTTAGCTGCTTCTTCTGTTTCATTTACTTGCTTATTCTATTTCTTGTAACATATAGGTATGTTACATACGGAAATAACTATTGTATGTGACTATTACATGAGATGTGGGACATAATTATGTCCTACGGTCGCAGGATATTTTACATTTATAATGGTTTTGGTATGGACACAACTGCCCAGAGGGGGACTGTCCCTCACAATGTAGGACAGGTGATAACCCTGACCATCGGGCTAGACTTAGCTATTGGCAGCGTGCTAACATGATGCGTTTCGCTTCCACTTGGTATAACTATCAACACTGCAATAGAATATGGGCAGGGGATTTTAAATGTCATTTGTTCGAGGGATGTGGTCTCAATATTCAGCTGCATGCATTTGTGTTTGCTTCTTATTTTTGTGTTCGCAAAACTGTCTTGCATGCTTTGCATACGTTTCAGTATCCACGGACACTGACGGGTGTGATTACTATTGGAGGCAGGCTGTAATATTCAGCATTTTAGGTTGCACGTAAACAGCCATGTCCACGCCTCCCTGCGGCACTTTGACATGCCCCATGCACTCGCGCACGTTTCCTATGCACATTGATGTGGCGGCAGCACACCTTCATTAATATACATATGGCGCTACTGCGCCATCTCTATGCCGCCATCTCTAAGCCTAATGCCGTCCTTGCGCCGAGCATCATGAATCCCGGGGAAAGTCTGTACAAGGAAGCTTTCTGCATTGTCTTTGGGGTGAACTAATTGCTACTCTGGAAGCATGGAGATATGAAATTGTTTTATGACTTCCAGCACCTCCCACAGATCTGAGCAAAAGCCCATGTGTGTGTATTTTTACAAGTAGGTGCTAAATCCTGCCAGCAATGGGGGTTTGCATGGGAACTAGAAGTCAGATGACTAGAAGTGATGCCATTCTACAAGCTATCACAGAAGTAATATTTTAGATATTATTTTGGGAAGTCTCTTAGTGATACTTAGCATTCTGTATTCTGTCTTGGGGTTGACAACAAGAAGGATCATTCACCACATCATCTGCATTGCTTTATTAAGTAAGTACGGAATAGTAATTCTCTTAGATTCAGTCAGGAATATAGTGAAGCTTAATTTAGATATTGTTTTTCATTTATTTGTCTGAACCTGTCTTTCAATGTTATTTTAAATATTTCCTGTGATTTTAAACTCTGGTGTCACTGTGAATATATACTTAGCATTCCATGTTCTTTTTACTATTTATTATTAAATATAATTAAACCTTTCATTGTGGCTGATCTTTGTAGAGATATTAAAGTTTGGAGAATAGTTGCGTATTTATATGGTGACACTGTGTGGGCCACTCCTAATAACCTTGCTCTTGGTCAAACTATCATTTGTATTAATATTAATTTCACCCAGTATATTGGGTTCCCTTGGAAGAGTCTTAAGGTAGCTGGCAGGAGTGCCTGGTGGCAGTCTTAACTACCTTATAGTTTGGGCAAAAGGGGGCATAGCTAGTAAACCTGTGCCAGCCTTTCCCAGGTGTGTGTGTGTGTGTGTGTGTGTGTGTGTGTGTGTGTGTGTGTGTGTGTGTGTGTGCGTGTGTGCGTGTGTGTGTGTGTGTGTGTGTGTGTGTGTGTGTGTGTGTGTGTGTGTGTGTGTCTGTGTAAAACAAATAGTGTGGTTGTCAGCTACTTGGGCAGGGGCACAGAGCACTGATTGGACAGAGAGGGTGCTGGAGGTCTTGGCTTTGACACTCAGCTGAGATCTTAACTCTATTATTGTGCCAGTGTGGAGTCTTAATGGGGATCTGGAGAACATGAGAGAGGAACCAGCCCAGGACTGTATGTGTTCCCCGTGTGCTCTTAAGAAAAATTGTGCATGATTATGCTTGATGCAAAGAGCTGCATCTGGAGATACTGTGTGTGTACCTGTTATCCTCTCATTGAACATCCCCCACTGGTGCCAGTGGTGAGGATTGAGGCTCTTTGATTACTGGCCCAGAGGTGGGGTGTCACAGGTAGGATAATGTGTTCAGGGAATCAGGCACTTTTTCACTAAAGTGAACCATTTTAAACTAATTCACCTCTATGTGATGCTATTAATGGGCATGATCAGAGTTCATTCACTCCATTAGGAAAAAGGCAAATAGTCTTATCAGTGTATAATGTCAGCAAATTCTTAAGATATTTAATATGTGTAAAGAATGTTATATTTGTATACAAGCTATCTTTAAATATTGTAACTTTATCAGTTCTCATATTAATGCAGACCTATTCAGATGCAGAAATGGATATCATAGACTTCCTTTAACACTGAAATTTAGTGAATACTGCAGATATCTTACAATTGGTTTATATTACTTAGTCACCAAAAACACGTATCAGTTTGGCAGTGTGGCTCCCCATATTCTGACAGATTTAAAGCAGAACAGTGACTTAGTATCGCACTAGCTAGGATTTACTCTTCCTGTCTTGTATCTGAAGTTACAAGGTCATTGTTCTGCAAACTCATACCTGTTGTTTGAACACGGTGAAGTATCTGGACTGAGATTTCCTTATTATTTTCACCAATTATCATCAGTATTCTGTTTAGAAATCAGGTCCTATATACACATTACAATGTGAGAGATGTCAACGTGAAATCTGAAACTTGATACTACAGTTGAGCTCTTGATTTAAAGGGACTGTCAGGCAAAAGGTAGACCCAAATATAAGATAACAATACATTTAATTGCCTTTTTTTTTAATCAGTTCCCACATTGATAAATCCATCTAGACCTACTGCTGGCTTAGCTCCATTGCTGGTCTCACATAAACTATCTTTAAAATAAGCTGCCATCTGTGCAGGCTAACAGCAGTTCTAGACTAAGTTACTGTGGCAGTGAACCTAAGAATGATGTATGCTCTAAACAGCTTGTTCTGTCTCCTTCAGGAGACCAGAAGCTGTATGCATAATGATCACCTGTGCTCACTTTACCTTGACTTCATGAATCTGTAAATATTCATTCATAGGATGAACTCTGACCTCTGCTAAGAGCTACCCGAGTAATGATCACATAGGCTACCCTCATCTCAAGTAAGCAAGGTTAGGATTGACTATTAAATACTTCCTTTACCTTAGTTACATATAGACATCCTAACACTTTAGCTTTTGTTCATCTTAAAAATTGTTACTTTCTGTTTTTGAGAAGTGTTGACAGATGTATGAAACTACATTATATACAGTTGTTTTAGAAGACAATCCTGTATTTGAGAAATTTCAGGTGATATCTACATTTAATATCAGAATTTGATCATAGACTGAACCTAGATATTGTTGGCACATATCTGTCTTCTGATCTTATAGCACATCTGTTGATCTCTTTATCAAATCCGATTCTGAAATACAGCAAAGGATCAAATAACATGAGTCAGACTAGCCCACATATAAGAAGCACTCATAAATGCATACATGCATGTATACACACATGCATATGCAGATATACATTACTCTATTGTTTCATGCAAGAAAAAAAACTGTCTCATTATCATAATTTAAAGCAAAGAATGTGTGAACTGTCACTGCAAAAATATTCCAAAAATATGAGTTAACTTACCCCACTCTGTCAGTGTTTTTGACACAGTTTCATAGATGGAGCTCAGAGTATTGAGGTATAAGGTGTGAACAACACAGGGGAGATAAAATATGATCAGTGAGAGTTCAGAGTCATTTTCATAATATTCCTTAGCCCAGGTTTCCAACCACACAAACCCTACCATCCCCAACATTGCCAGTCCCAAGAATACACAGACTGCAGGGGCTGATCCCATGGCAACTCTCAGTTTTCGCTTCCATCTAGGCCAGTAGGGCTCTTTTCTCCCAGTAACAGGATTTACACTAACAGAACCCCAGTAGTTCACACGTGGCTCCTCAAATTGTTTTTTCATGAGAAGAGATCCCCAGTGATAGGCTTTGGCAGTACTGTACCGCTTCCAGAGTTCCAGAGTTACTGTAGACCAGATTACATTAAATCCAGCAACAAACACAAATTTAGCCAGTGCATCAATAGGAAATAAGTAGTAGATGCCACCAACCACAGCCATGGGCACTAAAGAAATGGTGAAGAATCCCAAGAAACTGAAGTAAAAGGCAACAGGATCTCCAAAGTAGGCACGGACAAAATCTGAAAGTGACAAAGCAAAAACAGTTTCTTTACTTAACAATTTTTATTCCCATAGAAAGGCAGCACTGTTACATACTTAACAATGTTCTCATGCAGAAATATGGTGGAGGGTGTTGATCTGGTTAAGTCACCTTTTAACTTTTACCTACCCCGAAACACCTGACATAGCAGATGTAGCATAGCATGAATACATTCTTTTTATACTGCTCGACTATGAGCAGGAACACATAATTCTAATGTGTTTCTTACAAAACACCTGATGGTGAGTTATGCTTCACTTTTTATTATTACATATTGTAACATAATTAAGGTCTGCTCTGAGGTAATAATTGCTTTAGTAATTTCAGCTTATGTCTCATTAGTAATAAACTAAATGCATTCTTATTAGTGCTGGTACCATTTCTGAATTACAGCAAACAGATGTAAATGACAAAGACACATTAAATTTACCCAGTGTCTACTTTGTTTTGAGGTTAGGGTGTTCCCTGTATGGAATTAATATATTAATAGTAAGCTCATACTACTCCCCACAATACTACGGGAGTAAGCCCTGCACAGCTAATGCTTTCATGTCTTAGAATGCTACTTCCCACAATACCATGGAAGTAAGGGATGCACAGCTAATGTTCTCATGTCTTACCATGCTACTCCCTACAGTACTATGGATGTAAGCCCTGCACAGTTGATCATCTCATGTCTTGCAATGCTACTTCCCACAGTATTATGGGAGTAAACCCTGCACAGCTAATGTGCCACTCTATTCCCCATAGTACTATGGGAGTAAACCCTACAAAGCTAATTTTTTCATATCATATCATGCTACTCCCAACAGTACTATGGGAGTAAGCCCTGCACTGTTAATGCTCTCATATCTTATTGTGGTACTCCCAACATTGCTGTGGGAGTAAACCCTGCACAGTTGATGCTCTCATGTCTTACCATGCTACTTCCAACAGTATTATGGAAGTAAGGCCTGCACAGCTAATGCTTTTGTGTTTTGCTAAGCTATTCCCTACAGTACTATGGAAGTAAGCCCTGCACAGCTGATGCTCTCATGTTGTACCATGTCACTGTCCACACTACTATGGGAGTAAGCCCAGCACAACTAACTTAAGTTTTCACATCCATGAATGCCCTTGGTATGTTTCTGATGTACTCTTTCCAGTTTATTCATGCTTGTTTTCTTATAAGGTTTCCATATTGTTATTCCATACTCAAGTTTGGGTGTAATGTAAATAACAAACAATGACTTCATCATTTCTAATTTCCTAGACTTTATAAATCTTTTTGTATAATCTATAGTTCTGTAACTATCATTAACCAATTGATTGATATGATTTAAAAAAAAGTCAAAGTTGGACCTACCCATATATCCAGGTTCTTAAATGAATCAACAGTTTCAATCACTGTGTGCTGTATTAAATGCTCATCTTTCAATTTATGTCTCCCAAATCTCATATACTTAGTTTTTGATGTATTTATCAGCAAGTATGTCAAGTGGCCCCTGAACCAAAATGAACACTCCTGCTTTAGCCTATAGCTGAGTAATTATAATTAATTCCTAACAGTTTGAGATGATTAAATTAATTTCTAAGTGTGAAGTCACATTATTTTACAGCACTGTGTCACACATAATGTACATTAATTGTAGCATATATGATGATAAAGACAACATATGCAGTTTGTCCATAGCGTTGCCTGTTTCTGAATGCAAACACCCACTTCAATTCCAGTTTTTCGCTTTCTCTTGTAATGATTGGCTTCAACAGTGCATATCTTAAGCACGCTCTTGAATTCTCTCAGTGTGCCACCCTTCCTAGACCTGAGTTATTAATGGATGTAAACAGGTGTGCTCTCACCAATAGGCTGCATTACTTGGTACAACTGAGAGTACCAAGCCTTCGTCAGTGTGTTCAGCTTCTCCTCATCATGCAGTGGGTAGATGTTTAACACGATTCTTCTCTTCTGGAGACTATGTACTGCAGTAACAGAAACAAAAGTAGATTGTATTACAAATAGTATATCTTAGAGCAGCATGAACTGAAGCAAATGTTTTTTTATTTATGTGAAGCATAGTTTTTAGTGTTAGCTATTTAAAGGCTATTCATTCATTGAGCTTCTGATTATATAGATATTAATGTTTCAACATCAGTCTAAGAATAACATTCTGAGAAGAATGTAATTTGCTTTAAAAAGGACTGTCCCATGATGATGGGCCCACAGACTGGAAACAAGGACAAAAAAATTTAAAAAAATGATTCTTTGAAAGAAAAGTATCTTTGTACATTTTATTTTGTTAACACTTCCTTCAATGCTATCCCATCTGGACTTCTTATCATGGATGTTTTTGGATGCAATTCTATATTAAGATAGCTGTAGTTCTGCAGAGTCCTTCAGTACATGTCAAAGTGAATGTAGAGCTGGGAAGATTCCTTGAGAAATTCCATTAGATGTTATTATGGATTTCGGACTGTGAAGGTCAAATAATAAATTGCAGTATGATTAGAGTGTATAAGGGGCTAGAGAGAAAATAAAGATGATCAATTTTGATAAATTCCAGTATATGAAAAAGTGGAAATAAAACCAAGGCTGTCAAAGATGACCAAATATTAAAATCCCAGTATGTCAGAGTAGCCATAGGACTGGGGAGATCAGGGGAGCTCCATCATGATAAATCCCACTATATATGATGGAGTGGATATAAAGCTGAGGAGTTCAAAGATTACCAAATATAAATCCCAGTATGTCAGAGTAGATAGATATCAGACTGTAAAGGTCACAGGTGATCCATCATCATAAAGTCCAATATATATTGAAGTAGAGATAATGCTAGGAAGGTCAAAGGTGACCCATTATGACAAATGACAGTTTATGTCAGGGTAGATATAGGGCTATGGAGATTGTAATGGCCTATCATGGAAAATACCACTGTACTTTAAAGTGGATATAGGACTGGGGAGATCAACAGTGAATTGTCATGATAAATACCTGGTGAAGAAGAATATAATATGATAAAGAGCACTTCAAAGGTTAAATTATCCAGTTGAAAAAACATTGAAGCTTCTCATAAATTTGGAGAAACCATTAGGCTAAAGAAATCCAAAAAAGAGGTTAAAAGGGATAGTTACCTAAAACATACTTGTGTAGTTATTAATACACATGTATGACCTGAAAGAGTTGAGGGAACTTAGAATGGGAAGAATCTACCTTTTCTCACTGTGTGCTGAAATGAGAGACAATATAAGCTTACTAGATTTTTAAAAAGATGATGGCTAGCTGAATGAAAATGAGAGAGAAACTTATTAAATTAACATTCTTTGTTTGTCTATAGCAAGAATAGTGTCTGTAACTATCTTCAAATGTAGCAGAAGAAGCAAGCAAACTGAGGAGAAGATCAGCTCCAGCTAAAGTGTGGGAGTTCCTGGGACCAGGACAGTGACTTTTAAGAGTGTTCCTCACAGGAGCAGGCCTGCTCTAGATAAAGTACGACATTGTTTGGGACCAGAAAAGTAACTTTTAGGAGTATTGTTCATGGTGCCACAGTGTAACTTCATAGATCTGGATTACAGGAGAGATTATCACCGGCTACATGAGCTGAGATGGATCTGTAGCATGATATATGTATTTCCATGGAGGCAATGTGTTTAGAGCATAGCATGTGTTCTGAACTTCATATGGCTGATTACGTGATGATACCAAAGATTTGGAGATGAATGGCATGTCTTCTTGCACCTTTATTTATGTATTTGTTTAATTGCTTACTTACATTTGATTTTAGCCAAAAGGCTAAGAAGTGGTTAATTAATTATGGTTCAAGCTAGAACAGACCCATGTTGAACTCCAGACTGAACTGGATAATCTGTAGAAGTGTTTTTCTTTGAAAGATCACATGGATGGAAGTCTTTGAAATGGTTAGATGCTTGGGATCTCACCCCAATATAAATCGGCAGGGAGGGAGGATGGAGTAGTCAGTGAGATTAAATGCTCAAGGAAGATCAATAAAGTACCAATAAGATTGTGTTTGTCCTTAACAGCTGGACTGATGGGTTTACAGACCCATTAACATTCAACCAATTTTTATAGCAACAAATGACAAATTCTGAGTTGATATTCACTGAGAACCAGTGAAGGACTTATTTGATAATGGATTCATCCAGTTCAAGAAGAACAGTATAACCCAGACATAAAAAGAATTTTGGTCTTGCTGGTTCAAACTAGGATGGATGTATGGATGCATGAAATATTCTGAAGCTGTCTTTATGTAACACTGCAACTCTTTTGACTCCTGTCAGGTGCATAAACACAGTATGCAGGAGAACAGATTTCAGAATCTTTGTTAGTTTGCTTCATCCAGAATTCTAAGACTGTGAGAATTAATATTCATTGTGAATTGTGTGAGTATTATTTCTTATGACTCTACCTTTAACATGAGCAGTCTTCAGTTCCTTAGCCTTCAGCAGTCATCATTTGCGAGGTCTGTGATAACTTTAGTAACCTGTGGTTAATTTTAGTAACCTGTGGGTAATCCTTTTAACCTGGGGATGATATTAGCAATCCTTGTAATTTGATGATGATATTACTAATCTGAGGGTAATGTTAATAACTTGAAGATAATATTAGTAACCTTTAGGTTTATTACCAGCTGGGTAATGTTAGTATCCTGTGGATGGTGTTAGTAACCTGTAGGTAATCCTTGTTATCTGAGGGTAATATTACTAACCTGTGGGTAATCCTTGTAACACAAAGGCAATATTAGTAACCTCTGGGTAATTCTTGTCCTGTGAAGGTAATGTTGGTAACCTGTAGGTTTAGTACCAGCTGGGTAATGTTAGTATTTTGTGGATGGTGTTAGTAACCTGTTGATAGTGTCAATAATCTGAAGGGCTGGACTGGATGAATATCAACAGAGAGGAGAAGTGATACAGAGCAAAGCAGAAAGTAGGATCTGCAAGAGAGAGGAAATAATTTATATTTTTTTCCAGTTTCAGTGGCACATATCTACATGAATCCTGAAGTAAACCACCTTATGTGCAATACTGAATGTGCTGACAATATTAAATTTTACAAGAACAGCAGTGGCACATTGATGGTGCAAAGTTCCACTCAAAGAAATGATGAAATAATCGGGTCTATATTAGATCAGTGAACACTTAAAAAAGTGAACACTGATTGATTGAACTTATGTAAGCGAAAGCTTAAAATATCGAAGCAACAGAAACCTGAATTTTTTCCTAGGGAAAGAATTTGGTTGTCCGTTTCTGTTGCTTCGGTATTTTCAGTGTTGTGGTGGAAAGTTGCAGGTCGGATTCAGGTAAGTGTGCGATTGTGTGGATGTGAGTGTTAGGGCTGGTTAGGTGAGTTAGGGTTAGGGTGCAGGTTAGGTATGTGTGCGATTGTGTGGACGTGAAGGTTAGGGTGGGTTAGGTGAGTTAGGGTTAGGGAGCGGGTGAGGTGAGTGTGCGATAGTGACGGACCTTAGGGTTAGGGTTAGGGTTTTGGTTAAGGTAAGTAAATAGTTAGTGGTGTGTGTATAGTTTAGTGTAGGGTTAGGTGTCAGATTTTATGTGTATGTGTGTGGATTGCTGTTTGTTTGGTGTGCTTGTGTTGTGTGTATGTGTTTTGGATCAGTGATTTTTTTCCTTAGGAAAAGAATTGCTGTTTTGACAGTTCAAGATTATAAGCTTTCACTTACATAAGTTCGATCAATCAGCATTCGCTTTTTTAAATGGTCGCTGATCTAATATAGACCCAAATAATCTGTTCTGGTATGACAGGCATAAAAGTATGTAAAGAAAGCAAGCAAACTGACAGTTAATAAAAACCTACTAAAACAAGTTTTGTCTGTCATTGCCCACAAGGTTGTAAAAGCCATAAATATGTCACTGACATAGTTATGTCAAGAGAGGATATATAAGGCCACTTAGCTGAGGGTTGGGGGGGGGTAGACAGGTTCACTTGGGATGAACTGTTCAAGTTTTTCCATGCTTTGGAATGGAATCTCCCAAATGGAAAAAGGCAAGGAAGCCCCGAAACATTTTTCTAAGTTTAGGTGATGTATAAGAAAAGAGCAGCTAGAGATTATTAAAGTGTATTATAAGCTACAGAGGTGCCAGTAAGCCAAGATGGTTTGCAAGTACACTGATGTATATTAGGTTGGATTTTACACTGTGTTAAATGGTCAGGATGACACACAAGGAAGGGTAGTGGCACAAAAATGTTGTAATAGTCATGAGGATAGAGCTTGTTCAGTGCTTAGTATTATTTGCTGGGAATGTGAAGCTCTGAATTATTTTGCAAAAATGTATACCACAAAGAGCAATGCAAGAAAAGCAAATGAAATGTCCTGCAAAATTTTACTGAAAATGCTGTGTGCTCATTTGAGAGCAATGCAAGTTCAGTTTAGAAAAATAAACTCGTGGTTGATACCAATGGACTGTGTATGTGGATCACTCATCTCTGAGAAATCTGAGTCTTATAAATGGATAAATCACTGCAGTAATAGGCTGTCTATAAATGGCCAAGAGGCAGAGTTTGAGTGACCTACTGATTTTAGAAAGTGTACAGAATCTCACCAAAAGAATTACAGCCTGTAAGTCCTTTAACTTATAGTACAGAACTTGAACTACAAGATCTATATTCAATGAGCTATAAGCATCTAAGAAGCAAATTGTGCCTGGCACACAATGAACGATTGAGGTCAGTCATTAATTTAGACATTCTTCAAACCAATATTATATCAAGGTGAAGATGTTTTACTTTTAAAATAGATGTGTTTAGACCCTCAGTAAGGTCTAAGTTTATTTCTCATTCTATAGTCTGCCTTTGTAATGAGCTACTTTAAATATCAGACAGTGACAAATTGTATGTTTTTAAGAAATTACTTGTGCCATTTGGATGGGACCTTTGGTCTATTCCTTGAATCTGGATTCTCTGTTTTGAATGGCCAGTTTGGGCACTACACAGTTCATCTATAAAACTATGAAGCTGTAGAACTTTATATCAGTACTGACTGCAACATAATGAAGGAAAGATCATTTCAAGCATCAGGTGTAAAAGGTTCATCATTTAAAACAGTAAGTATAAAAGGTAGACTGGATTATCGGATGATTGCTCTGTTAATAATTTTCAAAACACGTTTCATCAGTCAAATTGCCTTAAAATATTGGTACAAGACACAGAACTACAAAGTATTTTCTAGACTTGATCTTTGCAGCATGGCAGCATTTTAGGCTGAGTGGCCTGTGAGTAGCTTAGTTTTGTTACAGAAATCCATGATGAACAGAATTTAGTTTACACGGTCATAAAGCCAACAAAAAAACTATCCGAAAGGGTCAGGCTCAACTAAACAGCTTCCCATTACTATCAGCTTGTAGAGATGTGTTAGAGAAATAGCAGGTTATAGTACTGAAGCAGCGCTGTGCAGAAGGACTAGAGAAAAGACTTCAGATGTCAGCATTGACATTTTGCAAACTGCAAACTGTTGATGGTTTGGGAATGCCTACCTGGTGACTATAACACTTAATCGAATCTGAAGTATCAGCCCAGAAATGTGCCCAAAGCAAAGAGACTTAGAATTAAGCAAAAGCTCAAACATATGGTGCAAACTGCAGAGTCCTGTCAATGGTTTGGGGATGCCTACCTGGTGACTATAACACTTAATTGAATCTGAAGTATCAGCCCAGAAGGGTGCCCAAAGCAATGAGACTCAGAATTAAGCAAAAGCTCAAACATATGGTACAAACTGGAGTCATAACCAGACAAATATAATAGATGGACTAGATCAACAGCATTAAGACATAGGTTCATAGGTTAGTACTAAGCTAACTGCCCTTGTGAGCCATTTTAAGCCTAGCCAATTATCCCTTGTGAGACTCAAACCATGCGCCTTGTGTTTGTAAGGCAAACACCTTAACCATTAGGCCACCCTCAGTAGTTAAATGTAATAAGATTAGAACTTGTATAGATACCACGTGATTTGAATAAAGCTATCAAAAGAGGCAATATGCTCTAAAGACTATAGAAACAGCTGCTGTAATAATGCCAAGATCTAAAGACTTCACAGTTCTAGACTTAAGTCATGGCTTTTTGGCAAATTAACCAGGGTGATCAAAGCTCTGGTCTATATACATTCAACACATCACAAATACTATAGGTTCGCCTGCATCCATTTAGAATTCCATTAGCACCAGAAGTAGTTCAAAAGGTAGTGGCCCATATACTAGAAGGAGAGGAGCAGACAGGCAATATCGTTAATGGCACACTGGTGCAGGGACAAGCCAGGGCCAAGTTTGCTGGTATATGAAGCCTCATTTCTGCTCTTTCTGCCCTGCCTCCAAAACCTCTGTAGTAAACTTTCCCTGCACATTAAGCAATGCAACTCATTACCTTTGTTCAAAAATAAACTTTTTGGCGTTATGGGTATTGCTTCTACAGATGCACTTGGAAAGGGATTCTAAGTAGTGCTGGGAGTTTGGATATGACTGCAGTCCTAAAAGTTTAAAGAAACTTGTAACAGAGTCTGCCACCCCGAGATACAATAATGCAACAAAGCCATTGTTCATGCAAGTTGATATCAGTTAGCCTGGTTTCAGAATTGTACTTCTGTAGAATGGTCAGCCAACAGATGACGAATATCCTAAGTAGATATGTGCAAACTTAGAAGGAGATGCTTGTACATGTGAAACATTTAGTGAATATGGTTATAGGAAGTCTAAAAGTATCGAAGTCATACTACAAACTTTTGGAAAAATTTTCCTTAAATTCCTGCATTAAGTCAAAGTACATCTTCAGCATATGATGGTTAATGTTCTGCACAGAGACCTGCAAGTAAAGTATTAACACTACAAAGACATGCATGTGGCAGATGCCTTAACCTGGGCCTTTCTTAAGCAAACTAACAAGGTGTTACAGTTTCTATATCTACATATCTGATCCTTTCAATGGAAATACATTAGAATTTCATGTGATCTCATATGGAGTACCTAGAGATGTGGCAGTTAAAACTGGCAGTGCTAAATGGCTGGCTCAGAGAAAGAAAGAGATGTTTTATTGATTCAACCTTATTTCAATTAATGAAATAAAATAAACTGTAACCATGGGCTGATGTTTAAATCAAATGAAGTAAATGTCCTCTCACATTTGAGAAACCTGATGCTTCATCCATTCATTAAGCTTATCTTGGAATAGTTAGATGGAAAGAGTGGGTCTGTCATGTGTTGCTTTGGTCTGGTATGTCCTTTGCAACTGAACAACTAATTATGTCCTGTCATGAATGCAGTAAATATAGCAGGAGAGCAAACTAAGGAGGAAATGCTGCTAAATAAACTCCATGAAAAAATTATGTAAGGTAGCAGCAGATTTGTTCAAATAGTAAGCGCTCCAATACGTACTGGCTGTGGACTGTTATTTTGAGTATGTAGAACCAGTTAAATCAACTAATACTTCATTCAGGCCTGTCATACAAATATTAAAATGACTTTTCAGTCATCATAGAGTACTGCAGCCCTGGTGAAGGGATTTGTATTTAGCCAGATCTTAATGGGAAGATGAAAGTGGCTGATTCAAGTACTGCATCCCTGTAAGATATTGCTGTGCAAAATACTATAAACAGGATAGTGTCCGACACTTGAGAAATCTTCACCTATATTTATTTAGCTTGGCTAAGAACATGATGTTTGGCTACAGAGTGAACAATAAATCAACATCATCCAGTAATGAGGGAAAACTTCATCTCAGCTCCGAGAAAGAACAGTCTTCCATAGTTAGCTGTCAGTGAAGTTAGAAAGGATGAAGTGCAAAAAGAAAGCAAGACTGCAGGATTTAATAAAAATAGCCAGCTTTATTTACAGCAAGAGTACCCAAACAATCTTCTGGTTGATTATTTCCTGTGGGAAAAATTAAAAATTTTGTTATGAAAAATTGCCCTAAAAACATGGAACCAGAAATGTGATGGATGCTTATTCTTTTCCCACCCAGAATTCAATAAAGGTGTTTGAAAAAAATATAGGCTGGATGTGGGTTCAATGATTGTAATATGTGAAAAAATGTGTGTGTGTGGGTTTGTGGGTGTGTGTGTTTATGGGTGTATGCATTAGCTTCACTCCATCAAGTTTTTATTGTAATTTGTGCCAGCCAATCTCTGTTACACATCTTAAATCCTGCTGAGGTAGCTCTCTGAATTATATCCATTGGACTGTAAACATATCAGCAAAGTAATCACTCTATTACCTTGACAGCTGAGACACCAGTATTTAACCATTCAAATTCAACTCATCGTAAAGCCTTTAAATCCACACCTGTGCTGCCATTTCATATGTAATGACCAGGGGCTACAGTCTCATGACTGATACTGCAGACCATTAAATAATAAATGAATGGCAAGTGGACTTAATAGTATCTAGTAAATGTGCACTTTTGTTTAGGGTAAAAGCCAGTATTGACTACACCAAAATAGGCTTTACACTGGAGAGACTTAAGATATAATCCCCTGAGGATCTTACCACTTTATATCTTCCCTATGCCTTTCAGTCCTTTCTTACCAACAGTAATTGAAACGTGTCCAATATTATTCTACATGCACACACACACACACACACACACACACACACACACACACACACACACACACACACACACACACGTAAGCACACATGCACGCACACACACAAATTTCAGATGCCTATTTTACTATTTAATTGCTGCAATTTTTACTTGCTGCAAGACTTACTGAATGTTTTTATGCAGTGTTTTTTGGAAAGACAATGAGCTTTATGGCAACGTAATACATCAGCAAATATCAGTTTTATACTTGTATAGCGTCACTACAGAACAATTGCCTGTATGTATCCAGATGTAAAGAATGTTTTGTTATGAGTATCTTAAATGTAGCTGTTGGAGCTTTTCTCCCTGGGCCTCCAATGAAGATGGGCTTTTCTTAGTCATTCCTGGTCAACAAAGATAAATTAAGAATTGACAAATAAACAAATAAATAAATATTTCTGGATGTTTACAAAAAGACTGTTGCACTATTCACTCACACTTGTAATATTTTCCCCTTTAAAAACAATTATATTTGCTTTAATTTAATGTACGTCTCTACAGACACAAACAAAATAAATGTCTCTAGTCTGTGCTGCTAACTAATCCAAGCAAATGATGCTCATCCTGGAATACAGACTAATGACATAATAGAAAGCAAATAATGTATCACCTTGGCTATCCGTGGAACTGAGGCTGTTAAGTATTTTGAAGAGGCTACCTGAGCTAGTGAAGATACCTGTTTTGCACTGTACTTGAAATGGCAAGAACTATAGGAGCGAAAATCTCACTAATTTAAATTTATTATAAATGTGACCAGAATTAGGGCATTTATTATATGTGAGCTCAAAAATATCCAGTCATGTCCAAAAAGGGCAACGGCATCATTTGCAAATATTGTGCACCATATTTTGGCTGACATATCCATTTCACTAATTTACCACTTAAAGAAGGTAAACCCAATAAAGACACATGTGGTACCCTCTAATTCATAAATATGCCAAGGGTTATTGTAATCATTTACCTAATTATCCATTTTCTTTCATGTAATGAATCCCATAACTATCTCACAATCCATCAAGATGCTACGTTTTTCCAAGATGGTTTACCTTTATATAGTTGAAAATCCTGGGTTCAGTCTGAGGTGTTTGGAAATCCTGGAGAGTCAATGACTATAACTCAGATCCAGAGCCAGTCTGTGTAAAGCTTATTTGGGTATGATAGGCTTCGGCTTTAATCCAACCCTACTGGAAGTTACAGCTAACTTTGACAACTTCTCTAACAAGAAAAAAAATATTTAAATGTAACATACACTTCAATACCACTGTGAACTACATGGGAAGCATTTTCCCAAAAACACAGTTTGCAATAGCTGATGTTCTCTCACAGTATTTGAGCCATGAAAAGTCTAGATGACTTTTCTGGCCATTTCTTCGTCTGACATTTCCAGTAACTCACACAATTCTCCCACTCAGGTATCATCAATAAACTCTCCCTGTTGGGGTCCAAATGGAGACATGGTAAGTTAACAAGCAAATGAGAGTAGTATTGCAGTAATTGAATTCATCCTCAAGTCTTGGTGAGGACCTTCACAAGGTTGACCCGGTTTTTCACAAAATCTCACCAAGATGACACTGATATACAGACTGCATTTATATAGCATATAACATGGACAGAAGTAGGTCAAAAATTTAAAAAGATAGCTGGGTGCACAAGACCCAAGATAAAAAAGTGCCCAATCCAAGTAGGCGCACTGGTGCCAGGACTGGAAAAAAAATAACAGTTTAGAATCCTCAAACTGTGGAAACATTCCTACAATGGGGCCAGGTCAGGCTCAGGGGGAGGATGGCCCCCTTGTTGTATAAGGAAGCAACAGTCCACAAAAATCACAAAAACTGATAGGCCAAAGAAGAGCCATAAAGACAATAGAGTGGACTATTGAGGATATGAATGAAACTATAGGTTCATAGGTTAGTACTAGGCTAACTGCCCTTGCAAGCCATTTTAAGCCTGGCCAATTATCCCTTGTGAGACTCAAACACTGTACTTTGTGTTTGTAAGGCAAACACCTTAACCATTAGGTCACCCATATTATTACTTGCACGAGATATAAAAAAAGATTAAGAGAGAAATTAGAGGAAAGAAAGCTACTTCCACAAGAAAAACTGTCAGAAGCCTCAAATAAAAATGTGTGTTCATTAATACAACAGATTTGTGCAAAGCACTATATAGACCAAGAAACTTTGATCTGTTTAGAAAAAGAAGCATCTGAGGAAGTGCAAAAATATAAATAACAAAACCTAGAGATTTTTGAAAAGTATAAAAAAGAAATATGGACATGGGAAAGAAATAGAGAGCTGATATGGTGCAATATTTAAGCAAAGGCAAAAGCCACATTATTCAATATAAAGACGGCAGCCCCAAAGATATTTGAAGAGAAATACAGGCAAAGGCATCCAGATATGGACAATTTCACAATAAAAAAATAATATTGCAAAGAGGGAATGTAGAAAAGAAGATTAATAAAGTAGAAGTTAAACAACAGAAGTTGAAGTTATGGAGTCCCTGCAAAGACAAGGATTTGGTGTAGAAGGTCTAACGCAGGTTATATCACAGCATGATGGAACAAGTCCCCAATGTAAGGAGAAACAGGAAGATAAGGAGACATCTGAAGTATAACTATGGATATGGGAAAGAAGAAGAGATTTAATATGGTGTAATATCTATGCAAAGGAGAAAGCAAAACTAATCAATACAAAAAGAGCAGCACCAAAGATATTTGAAGAGAAATACAGACAAAGGAATCCTGACATGGAAATCTTTACAATACAAAAAATAAGACAAAGAGGAAAAGTAGAAGATAAGTAATAGAATTAAAGTAATAGAAACTGAGATTATGGAGTACCTTTGAAGTGAAGGTTTAAATGTATAAAATCTAATTCAGAAAGCAGCACAGCAGGATAGAGCAATGAACATCCAAATTAAGGGGAAACCAGTGGAACTGGAAGCAATTGGTCAGGCACCATATGAAGATATTTTAGAGACTTCCACAGGAAACCAGTATAAATGTTCACTTGAAGCTGGACAGCAAGGGAAGGAAGAGGAAACTGTTGAAACTGTTGAAATTCTCATGCAGTCAATGTTGAGGGAGTGACAAGCCAGTGAATTCCTATGTGACAGAGCAATGGATGGCACAGGAAGAAGCTGAAGAGAATGTTCCAGAGGAAGATGCTATAGAAATTTCTGTAGAATGCCTGCAGGAAATGGAAGACAAAAAATGTGCCCTCATTTTAATAGAAAATGAGCTAAGAGAAAAGTAGTGTGATTTAACAGAGATAGACATATTAAGATCAATGAAAGAAATAGACTGCAGAAGTTCAATAAAACCCCAAAAGTCAGAAGTTTTGGACAGAGAAAACTATAAAGCAAATAAAACAAGAAGTACTACTGCTAGAAGAGTATAGAAGAGGGAGCAGATAAAAAATACTTAGAAAGATAGATGTGATAACACTAATGCACGGTATTAGAACAGATCAGGATCCATCATGCGTGACTGCAAATAAACTAAAAATATCAGCACGGGTGGAAAAACTTAGAAGATACACAGATAAATATAAAGGTAAAGTACAAAATAAGCAATTTATTGATGACCCAAAAAAGTTTTATAAAGAATTGGGAAACAAGGTAAAAAGGAATTGAAAGACCACCAAAAAAAAGAAGAAATAGATATATTTTGGAGAAGTATTTATGAACATCCTGTGGAACATAACAAAGATGTTAAATGGACAGAAGAACAAAAAGAAAGAAGTTTGAAGGTACAGGATATGAAATTGGATGATGTAACAGCCAGAGAGATTGAAACAAAGGTAAGAAAATCTCTAAATGGAAAATGACAGGCTCAGATGCAGTACATAACTTCTGGTTAAAAGTATTAACATTTTGCACAAAGATTTATCATTGCGTAAGAACTATTTATATGCACACCCTGAACAAACACCAACCTGGCTAACAATAGGAAAAACAATACTCCTACTTAAGAGTGAATCTGCAAGCTACCCTAAAAACTATAGACCAATAACTTCCCTTCTGTCGATGTATAAACTATACACTGGAATTGGTGCCGACAGAGTTTATAGTCATTTAGAAGAAAACTCAATTATGGCAATAGAACAAAAGGGAAATAAAAAAAAAGTCATATGGAACAAAGGATCATTTGTTGTTAAATAAAGTCATAGTGGAGAACTGTAAAAAGGGGAAGAATCTAAGTATGGCATGCACTGACTACAAAAAAAAGCATTTGATAGTATCTCACATTCATGGATAAAAGAGTGCTTAAAAATGTATAAGATACACCCTACACTGATCCACTACATTACAGTGACCATAAAACTATGGCAGACCACTTTGCAATTAAGTTATGATAAAGGACAAATTATCTCAGGGATAAAAATTCAAAGGGGGATATTCCAGGGTAAATCCCTGTCACCACTGGTAATTTGTCTTGTCCTTAACCCATTAAACTGTCTACTTAACAGCTTAGGCCATGGCTATAATTTGGCTCTTAGAAAACAACAAAGTTTAAAGACTTCTCATCTTCTCTTTGTCAATGATTTAAAACTGTATAGCTCATCAGTTGAGGAAGTGAAAGCACAACTGCAAGTTGTCAAAACTTTTTTAGATGATATAAGAATATCATTTGGTCTTGATAAATGTGCAAAGGCAAACTTTAAAGCAGGAAAACTTCAGCAACAAGAAAACATCAGTTTGGGCCAAGAATGTGATATAAAAAAACTTGAGCAAGAGGGAGTGTATAAATATTTGGGAAGTGATGATCAACAGTAAAACATGAACAAATGCAAATAAAACTTAGTAAGGAATATTTTAGAAGACTTAAATTAATCCTGTTGACATCTAGGAACAAAATTCAAGTTGTAAACAAATTTGATCTTCTTGTCCTAAATTACAGTTTTGGAGTGACTGACTGGCTCAAAAATGTGTTGGATAGATTGGACAGGATATCAAGAAGGAAGCTTCATGCTCACCAAATGATTTATAAAAATCAGTGCATACTAAGATTATATATTCACCATTCTGAAGGAGGTATGGGCCTCCTTGAAATACAGATCTGAAATTGTGGGACTGCACACATATCTGCTGACCAAACAGGACCCAAACATAGTGAAAGTTTTGAAACATAAGGAGAATAAATCTAAGATGACTTCCTTGCTTTGTGTAACAGAAGCATATCGGTGTCAAGCAAGAATGGAAATCAAACCAGAAGCAGATAGAAATCAGGCAGCAAATGAATGCGCCAAGAAACAAAAGAAAGAATATAAGGTGAAGGAACAGCTGAGAAGGCAAGAAATGTGGAATATGCATAAATATAGCTGCAAGTATAGAAAACTTCTGGAAGGACCTCATGTTGATCAGGATCAAACGCAGGAATGGTTAAGGAGATGAGAATTCAGACCAAGAGATGAAAGGTTAATATTGGCAGCCCAAGGTAGTGGGCTATGTACACATTGATTTACAAAGTCCATTGATCATCTGGGAGAACCAGGCAAATGTAGGTTCTGTAAAATAGAATTGGAAACAATTGTACACCTCATTGTTGGTTGTGACATACTAATGGTAGAAGCACTGTATACCGAAAGGCATAATAATGTGGCAAGACTATTGCACTGGGGATTGTGCAAACATTATGGTATTGAAGTGGCTGAAAAACACTGGAAACATGAGCCATAAAGCATCATAGAAAATGATGAAGTCTACATCACATGGGATCATCCATTACCAACAGTTCAAAAGGCAGATGCTAGGAAACCAGATATAGTGGTCCATGAAAAGAATACAAAAGTAGCATTGATCACTGAAATTGCCACACCCAGTGACTACAGTGTCTTGCGTACATATAGAGACACAAAGTCATAAAATATCAGGATTTGTAGGCAGAAACAAGAGCAACGTGGAAGAAAGATACCTAGACAGTTCCAATAGTAGTAGGAGCAATGGGTCTTATAAAAAAGAATCTACAATTGTACTTAGATATTTTACCAATACAACTCTTTCCAATTCTGTTTTACAAAACCTGAATTGTGGAAGGAGTCATTGCTGGGTACACTGTGGGTGCTGCAAAGAGCACTTCTGGCTGACTTCACAGATTGAAACAATACTAATTTCATGAACTTTAATTGTACTTTGACTTAGGAATGGGGTCCATTCCCATCAAGGTATCTGAGACCCAAAAGATTTGGAGAAATTAAAAATTGGGGAGAAATGTAGAAAATGCATAAATATATTTGCAAGTATAGAAAACTCTTGGAACAACCTCGTGTTGATCAAGATCAAACACAGGAATGGCTAAGGAGAGGTGAATTTAAACCAAAAGATGAAAGGTTTATATTGGCAGCCCAAGATAGTGGACTGTGTACATATTGGTTTAAAAAGTTCATGGAACATGTGTGAGAAACAGACAAATGCAGGTTTTGTAAAACAGAATTGGAAAGAGCTGCACATTTTGTTGCTGGTTGTGATATACTAATGGCAGAAGGTCTGTATACTGAAGGGCATAATAATGTGGCAAGACTGTTGCACTGGGGATTTTGCAAACATTATAATATTGAAGTAACTGAAAAGAGCTGGAAACATGAGCCATAAAGCATCATAGAAAATGATGAAGTTTATATCACATGAGATCATCCATTACCAACAGTTCATAAAATAGATGCAAGAAACCAGATATAGTAGTCCATGAAAAGAACAATAAAGTGGCATTGATTATTGACATTGCTATACCTAGTGGCTACAGTCTTACAGAGAGACATAAAGTCATACAATACCAGGATTTGCAGGCAGAAATGAGGGCAATGTAAAAGAAAGTTACCCAGACAGTTCCAGTAGTAGAAGGAGCAATGGAGTCTTATAAAAAAAAGAATTTACAGTCATGCTTAGATATGTTACTGATACATGTAACTCCATACAAATTGCAGAAGGAGTCATTATAGGGCACATTGCAGGTGCTGTGAAGAGCACTTCTGGCTAACATCAAAGACAGAAACAATACTAATTTCATGAACTTTAATCATACTTTGACTTAGGAATGGGGTCCATTCCCGTTATGGTATTAGAAACCCAAAAGACTTAGAGAAATTAAAAAAATTAGGGATTAACCCATATGTGACTAGATGGGTAGCCAACTGGCTCACCAACAGTACCCATACTATCAAAGATAGAAGGAAAAAAGACCTTAGGTGTCGTCTACAGCTTCAGGCTTCAGTCTGTTAAAACACAATTTATTAATTGCTTAAAAAGTGAAGCTGACAAAATGTAAACTTCACTGGGATATGGTGAACTGAAAATAGTTAAATATCCAAGCAATTGTCATCCACAGCTTCAGACTTCAGGCTGTTAAAACTCAATTTATTGAAAGCATAAAAAGTGAAGCTGACAGGAATGCAAACTTCACTGAAGTACTGAAATAATTAGCCTAGTAATTAACATCCACAACTTCAGGCTTCAAGTTGTTAAAACACAGTTAACAGATGCTTTGTAAGCAAAGCTGACAAAAACATATACTTCACTGGAGTGTAAAAAGCTGATAAAATTGTCCAAACGATAAGCGCTTTCGGCAGATGCCTTCTTCAGATCGTACATTTTGTCAGCTTCACTTTTTAAGCAATTAATAAATTGTGTTTTAACAGACTGAAGCCTGAAGCTGTGGATGACACCTAAGGTATTTTTTCCTTGTTTATTTGTCTATCCTCGGTGTCTTTAGTAGTGGTGAGGAGAATTTATTTCCTATACTATCAAAGATGGGGATTCCACATTCACCAGTAGAACAGTTACCATTGGGGTACCACAAGGTTCTGTGCAGGGACCTGTACTGTTTGTAATCTTTTCCTCTGAAGTCCAGGCAAAAGTAGATAGCCCGTGGCTTATCAAGTTCGTAGATGACTGCAAACTGGGAGCCATCACTGAGTCACCTAAAGATATTAGCATATTACATGAGGGTTTAACAGACAAATGATTGATACTAAACCCATGGTCTAAAACTAAATGCAAAAATGTGCATCATTGTCCCTTTTGTCAAAGAAGTAGGCCATGTGAATTACACTATAGGCAGCACCCCACTGAGCTCAAACCTAGTGGTGCATGACTTGGGAACACAAGTTGATAGTAGTCTAAATTTTAATCACCATGTGCCCACAGTGGTAAGGAAAGTCTTTTACATTGTACACATCATAAGTGATGGCATCACATCCAAGACCAAGGATGTTATAACTCCTCTGTACTCCACCCTCATCAGACCACTAATAGAGTACAACACTCCCTTTTGCATATACGTCACCAGATACCTGCAGCAGCAGCTGGAGAGATCACAGAGTTTCCTGACCAAGAGAATATAGGGACTGCAAAACATGACCTACAAGGAAAGACTGAAAGCCCTGTGTATGTACTCTGTGTCCTACTGGCTGCTCTGAGATGTGGCCTGTGCCTGGCCTACAGAGCAGTTTCTGATCCTGCTGTAATGGAAATGCTACATGTTTGCAAATCAAATGGGGCAAGAGTCATTCACTCCAGAGATCTCAACCTAGCCTGTGACTTAAAACATGCTGGAGAGACAGATACGTCTACCAGAGACTGCTGCTACTCTGGAATAAACTCCCAATTCACATTAAGCAGAGCTCCTCAATGACTATTTAAGTGCAACCTGGACAACTGGATAGGAGACCGTAAATTTTGGAGTGCCACTTATGTCCCTCATGGACATGGGAGCCTGTGATGATCATAGATTCAATCTGCTAACAATCAAACCATCTAACAATGGTCAAGTAGGGAACACAGGTATTACATAGCTAGGCTTGTAGAGGCCCTAGGTCCATTTGACTAGTAACCTCCTATGAACCTATACACCTATAAACTAGTTGCACTATTATATTTGACATGCAGCTTAGATGATGAATAAACCTGTTCTAGCCAGTGGGTTCATAGCAGAATGTCAAGCCACATTACATCAAAACTCAAAATATTCTAAATTAAAAGTCAAACATCCACAATAAAGAGAATCAACAATACTAAGTAACAAAATGTCACAGATACATCAATATCATTTTTTCAAGGGCTATAGCCTGTGTATCCCCCTCAGCATGGAGGGTATACCTCTTTATTCACTGATTTCTGCAACATAACACAAATGTGGAGACAAAGGGCATGTATTTAAATAAACCAACTCACATTTTCCTTTTGTTCCAAGTAAGCTGACCTCGGAGACACCATTTACTTCTATGTGTGACATTTCATAAGCTGACACAAAAGACCGCTAATATTTCAACCCATGTGTTTAAAGGTGCACAACATTTTAGCGCCAACAAAACAGAACGTGACAAGCTATAGTGCCTCCCTTGTCAGTTGTCATCTCTGTCTTTCTCTTTATGTGTTGGGATTATTACTTCTGATATCTACTCATGTGTTTGGCAGCTGTCACTTAGATTTTTGTTTATTTTATTTTATTTCTTAACCAGTTAAGCCTATTTTACATGGGTTTCCCTTTTCAGGGCCAACATTATCAGATTAAGTGGCTTACTGAAAGTCACAGTATGGGTAAAAGGAGGCTACATGAATCAAATCCTAAACTGCAGGCTGTTACTGCTGGGCTCTTTTAAACTGCTGCTACTTATTTGCAGTTTCATTAGATTCAGCAGCAAACATAAGTAAATATTTTTCATTTCTTGATCTGTTTAGTCTGTACCCGCTTTAGCTAAGGCATTTAAGCCTACATTGTTGATCCCAGTAAATAGTTCCATTCCGTTTTTCCATTTAAATGAACTAATTGTTGCCATTTATTTAGTTCTTTCTTATGTGGTGAGTGTGTCTCAGGTGATTTTATATGTCTAAGTAGAATTAGATTGTGTATTTTAGATTAGTCTCCAGTAAATCAACTACACAACGCTCCCTTCATCCCACAGTAGTAAGCACCTGGAACTATGGATGTGCACTTTCCAAACATCTCTTTATTCATCTAGGTTGAAATGGGCAATCTCAGACAATATAGCAATTGTCTGTTTACTAACAGCCAGATACTATGTAAACCAGCAAAGTGTGAGAGTGATATAATTATAACATGTTACTAGAGGCAAAGATTTCTCATAAACTCTCAACAAATAATAAGCAGGTTGTCAGTACCATACAACATCAGGCTAAACAAAGCATGAACAGTTCAGACCAAACACATAGACCTAAATATGTTAAGGGTCTCAAAAGTAGCTTACCTAAATCACAAAAGGACTCCAAAATATAACCTAAGAAACAAGTACCCTGACCAACACACAAAAAAAAAAAACCACATCATAGACAGCACCCACCATAAAACATAATCTAAATGTCACATTGAATCAGTTCAAAATCCTTAAGGAAACTGTAGAACAGAATGTGTATATGTACCTTTAAGAAGCATTTCCAGATGTAAGCATGTGCATATAAATAGTGAGAAGGTGTGATTTGTCCAGTCAACTGAGTGGGTAGCTTCCATGGTAGCTGCTCATAAGAAAAATTCAGATTAAATCAGAATATGCATTGACCCAAGAGACTTGAACAAGGCATTAAAAAGACCTCATCATCCTATGTGTACAGTCGAGGAGATTAACACCCTCATGCCAAATGCCACTGTTTTTTCTGTATTAGATGTAAAGAGTTCATTTTGGTAAGTAATGCTTGATCTCAAATATTCGCTACTGACCACATTCAGTACCACATTTGGCAGTACAGATTCCTCAGTATGCCGTTCAGAATAAATTCTGCCAGTGAAATCTTTCAGCATGCAATGGAGCAAATTTTTTCAGGCTACCCATGTGTAATAATAGTTGATGATTTACTGGTTGGAGGCAATGGTGAAGCAGAGCATGACAGAAACTTTAGGAAGGTTCTGGATGGAGCACTTGAAGTAAATTTAAAGCTCAATCCTCTGAAATGTAAATTCACACTACCAGAATTTACTTATGTCAGTCATTTATTTACCAGTACAGGCCTACAATCAGACCCTTCTAAATAAGCAGCCATTCTTGAGATGCCAACTCCAGACAATGGCCAAGCCCTACAGCATATTCTTGGCATGGTTAACTATTTGGGAAAATTTATCCCTGACTTTAGTGAGTTATCAACACCTTTAAGAGAGCTGGCATGCAAAAATGTTGCCTGGTCATGATTGGAACAACACTAGAGAGCATTTATTAACCTCAAACAGCAAATTGCCAGCCTGCCAACATTAAGGTACTATGATGTTCACAAACCTGTAGTTCTTTCCTGTGATGCTTCAAAGTTCAGTCTTGTCACAGTTATTCTTCAAGAGGGCAGACCTGTTGCCTATGCATCTAGAACTCTTACCCAAACTGAGATACAGTATGCTCAAATTGAGAAGGAACTTTTGGCAATTGTGTTTACATGTTGAAAGTTCCATGTTTATATTTATGGCTGAGCTATCCAGATAGAAATTGACCATCAACCTCTAGTAACTATTTTAAAGAAGTCTATGCATTTAGCTCAAGCAAGACTACAAATAATGATACTCAAATTGCAAAAGTATAATTTCGAAATGGTCTATACAAAAGGCAAACTCTTTATCTGGATTATACCATATCCAGATCATTCAGAAATACCACGGAACAACTTGATGCAGAGAATTTTGTCTTTGATGTCGTGTAAGTGCATAATTTTTCTACCATGACACTTGATAAGCTAAGAGACCATACAAAGACTGATCCAATTTTGCAAAAGCTCAACCACTTCATCAATGTAGTATGGCCGTCAAAGCAATCCTGTGTACTGACAGAAGTACAACCTAATTTTCCATACAGAGATGACATGCTGATGGAGGATGGTATTATTTTCAAAGGTCCAAATGTTATTGTTCCTACTTCCTTACAACATGAGCACATTCAGATTTTGTATTGTGGCCACCCAGCTTCTGATTCTACCAAAAGAAGGGTGAGAGGACTACTACTTTGGCCTTGTCTATCGAAAGACATTGATAAAGTGCTTTCCTCTTGTTCAAGGTGCACAGTACTAAGCCACATTTGCAAAAAGAGCCATTTCAGCTAAGCCAAATTCCTGAACAATCTTGGTCAACAGTAGCCACTTACATATTTGAGTGAATCAGTCAGCATTACTTAGTGTTGGTAGATTCTTATTTGAACTGGTTTGAGAACAATTTGCTACCTAACCTAACATCCAGTGGTGTTATTACTAAGATCATTTCTCAGTCCATGGTAGTCCACACAAAGTTATTTCTGACAATGGTTCTCAGTTTACCAGTCAATTGTTTCAGAGATTTGCAGAAGAGTGGGACTTTATCCATGTTACTAGTAGTTCTGAATATCCACAGTCAAATGGCCTTGCTGAACAGGCAGTACAGAGTGCAAAGCAATTACTAGAGAGGTCAAAGCATGACAATATTGATATCTTCTTGAATTTACTTAATCTCAGAAATATACCCCATGACAACCTACTTGGCTTGCCTGCTCAGAAACTTCTATCTAGACAAACCAGAGCAACCTTGCCTATCAGTTCTAGTTTGTTGGTGCCTAATGCTAAGAACAACAGAGCAATCAAAGCCCAACTTTTTAAGGAGCGTTCTTTTAAGAAGTCCAGCTATGATAACGTGAGCAGATTTCTTCATGCATTAAAAGAAAGAGAGGCAGTGAGGATGCAAACGTCGAAAGGCTTTGATTGAACTGGGCAAATTTATCCCTGACTTTAGTGAGTTATCAACACCTTTAAGAGAGCTGGCATGCAAAAATGTTGCCTGGCCATGGTTGGAACAACACCAGAGAACATTTACTAACATCAAACAGCAAATAGCCAGCCTGCCAACATTAAGGTACTATGATGTTCACAAACCTGTAGTTCTTTCCTGTGATGCTTCAAAGTTCAATCTTGGTGCAGTTATTCTTCAAGAGGGCAGACCTGTTACCTATGCATCTAGAAATCTTACCCAAACTGAGATACAGTATGTAGAAACTCCAGACATCTCCTTTCAGTATCAGAAATGATATTGCAGCATTGTACCTGTGATGCAGAGTCTAGATTTCAGAGCAACCCTGACAATGTTCATACCAAAGAACATGTCGCAGTATAGTTTCTGATGAAGTCTCCCACTTGGAGATGAAAGCGCTAAAACATTTTTGTTATTAGATGGAGTGTTTTTAAATAGTAACTGGCGTCCTGGATTCCTGGTTCTTCCTTGGTATACTTCATAGTTTACTTGGTATTCTGTATTTTTTACTAGTCGTTTTTTCTGGATGAACCATGGATATTTCTGGGGACTTTAAAAAAAAAAAAAAAAAAAAAAAAAAAGAAAAGGTTTCTGATGAAGTCTCCCACTTGGAGATGAAAGCGCTAAAACATTTTTGTTATTAAAGATGGAGTGTTTTTAAATAGTAACTGGCATCCTGGATTCCTGGTTCTTCCTTGGTATACTTCATAGTTTACTTGGTACTCTGTATTTTTTACTAACATGTCGCAGTATCCATTCCCATTCCTGGTGATGTCCCAGATGTCCCCAAAGGTGAACATTCCTTGAAGACAGTCCCCATTGCTAGATACAATTCTGACTTATATGTTACATGGTCAGGTTGTATTTCTATATCTAGTGTAAAATACACAGAAACCTGGACATGATTGTTTTATATTGTCTAATTTTGTATGATTGCATGTCAAATAATTAGTTCTTTATACCAGCATGTCAAAAGATCATTTCTGTAAATTGCATGTCATTGAATACTGTCATTTAGTATATGATTTATTTCTCAAAGAGGCAGGATGTAGAACAGGGAATGTGTATGTACCTTTAAAGAAGCATTTACAGATGTAAGCATGTGTATATAAATAGTGAGCATGTGCAGGCAGCAGTGCCATTTTGAGAGAACAGTCAGAGTGTTAACAAGTGTGAGTGTGGTAGTCAGTCTTTTTATAAGTTTATTTAAGTTTAATTTACAAAGCCTCATTCCTGATGTGTTTGTGTGTAATAAAGCTGCTTAAACTGAACCCACAACTGCTTGTCTGTTTTATCCTGACCAGATGAGCGACAGAAATCTTCACACACTCCAATATCTTAGTCATAGATGACCTCGTAGTGAGTCACACTGATGTACCACTCACCAGGTTGTGAAAGAGAGGGTTACAGTCAGTTGGCTATCAGATGTCAGGATTCACCACATCACATGAGTACTCAAATCTTTGAATGACAAGCATACATCTGACACAGTCATAGTACATATGCATGTAAATGATTTGAGATGTACTTCATTGGAGTATATGGAGAGAGATATGATGGAGCTCTTGGAACATGTGTTTGAGGCTAGTATGAACGTAACCTTCAGCAGAATTCTACCATCATGTAGAATGATGCCACAATATGAACAAATAATATTTATTTCAAAAATGAGCTTGGCTTCTGGTGTCATTCAAATGGGGTACAATATATATCAGCATGGGAAGAGATGGTACCAAGTGCTCTGCCAAGGATGAACTCCACCTCTCCTCCAAGGCTTTCTTATAGTACCTAAATCCATGTCCATACCCACAGTGCCTTTTGTAGGCAATGTCAGTCTTCTAAAGTTTGAACACAACAAATCAAAATCTGGATCACATTAAGTTATTGCTGTTCAATGCTAGGAGCCTTAACAAAAATCTCTGCTCCCTACAAACATGCCTTACCCTAGAAAACAGTGATATATGCAACATAACAGAGACTTGATTCAAGCCCATTAAAAGAACTCCATAAGTGCATTATTTCAGTGTGTGCCACACATTCAGGCATACCACACTTGATGTAGGGATTGGATGCAGTTGTTTCTCTATATCCTTAAAGGCACTTCATTTCAAGATTTATTGCACAAGATAATGACCTAGAATTCCTCCATATCCAACTTACTTTTAACAAAACCCCTTATCATATCATTCTTATCTCTAGGACTCCTCTATGTCCCCCTTGGTCCATACCTCCTCCCTAACTAGCCTGGAGCCCCTATGTATTAAGCCAACTAACAATCTCCTAGGAGGATTTCAGCTACCCCTCCATAAACTGGGAGACATATACATGTATGCCTTGAGATTTCTGAACTTGATCGAGCAAACTTCTTGGATCATTTAGTTTGTACCCCAACCAAGGGTGATAAAATCCTGGACTTGGTCCTTACTAATATGGGGTAGCTTTACTCCCACTAACTGTATCTTCCTCCCTGGTCAGATCAAACTACAAATCAATTACATTCACCCCAAGAATTAAGCTTGAAGCATCTTCTACTTCCTTGGTATTCAGAAATTATGCAAATTTCCAAAACTGAGAGATGACTTGGCTAAATTTAAAAGCCCCTTCCATTTTGCGCCCCACTGCTTGTGTGAAGTCCTTCATTGCCATATTTTGTGCATATGTAAATAGGTACATAGATGCATCTCTTCCCTTCCGAAAAAATGCAATGAAAAATTAAAAATAAACCCCAGTGGTGGAACCCAAATGAAAACAGACTCTATATTAAAAGAAAAAACTCATTGTACACAAAAATAAATCTAACTTTCAAGCTGCCAAAGTTGTTCTTGCTAAATTAAACAAGGAATTCCATACCTTGATCAAATCAAACAAAGCCAAATATATAAAAGTATCCACACAGGCAAGGGTTAACCACAAAACCTTCTTTAATTATGTTAAAAATCTCAGAAACAGTTCCCAGCACCGTGCAGAGGTAATAGTAAATGGTATCATGTATTTGAATCCACAGGATATAATCAATCTACTACTGAATAATTTTAGCTCATACTTTGCCCTACTCTCCCCTCCAGTATTCACAGATCTCATCCCCACACTTACAACCCTCAAATCTCTCATGAACAAGTTCTCACAGCACTGTCTAAGGCCAAGAATACTACATCTGTAGAGTCAGATAGCATTCCAGGATGCTTACTGGTCAGACTGAAACATGACTTGCATGATCCCCTACAAAAGCTTTTCAACACCAGTCTCAAAACAGGCTTGATGCTGGATGGATGGAGGAGACTAGCACAAAGGTGCACGGAGATCATTATGGAATTGATAAAGATATAGGTAATCTATGGATTATTGACCCAATAGAGTTAGGATTCATCAAGGGGAGGTCCTGTCTACTTGACGCAATGGATGACAGGCATTCAACACCTTCCCACATTTGTTTACCAAATATATACTCTCCCAGTTAAATGACAACATGTTTTGAAAATTTTTTTTTTTACATTTTTAAAACATTTTTAAATGAGAATCCTTATTTAACTAATTAGATTGCAAGATGGCTCACACATATAACCCAGGAAATTAGACTGGGAATCTCTGGCTACACCAAAAGACCTTTCACTAGCATTGTACCCCAGGGTTCAAGCCTTGCGTCACTCCTTTTTGATATTTACTTCTCGGAGGTCAAAGCTAATGTGAAGGGTTTGTGGCCTGGGAATCTATATCAACAATAAACTATCCTTTGATCACCATATATTCAATGTTGTAAGGAAGTCTTTTTTCACAGCACAGCTTATACTTAAAGGTATTATGAAAAGATACAGAGATGTAACTTTATTATTTATTTATTTATTTTACATTTGTTAATCAGGTTTGTCCAACTGAGCTAAGTAGCCCTTTTTCAGTGGAGGTCTGGGGAGAAAAGCTCCACATGTTCTACAGATTATCATTTACAAAAATAAGTAAACAATTAACAACTGGTTTACAGAAAATATTCAAAGCAACATATACATGAAAAACAAGGATTTACTACAATAAACTAATCATTATGTCTGTCAGATTTAGAATCCTACATCATTCAGAAGGACTAACAATAGTTTTGTCACCAGATGTAAAATCTTACATTATGTAGATAAGAATGTATGTAATGTGATTAGGATAGAGAAGTTAATGTGAGAGAAGGTCCAGAAAGTTAAAGAAAGTTACATAGGCTGGGAGGAGATAGAGGTGTGCACTTAGGGTTAATAAGCTGTTTAAGGGGGGTGGGTACAGAGGCAGGTCCATTGGCTTAACAGGTATTCTTTAGTGGCTAGCTTGAATTGACTATGTTGCTTGAGTGACCTCCTTTCTAGTGGTAGTTTGTTCCAGGTCTTGGAAGGATTATAGCTATAGATAATACATCCTTTCTTAGTTTTAGGTTTTTGGATTTGTAGCAGATCTAGGTTAGACCTCCAGAGGGGTCTAGCAGGTGAATAGTGGGAGATGACAGAGGATTGGGTAGGACAGTAAGAAGGCTGATAAAGGATAGAGTGGATGATCTGGAGTTAAGTAGAAGTAGCTGGTGAGGTTGTTCTAGCCAGTTAAGGTGTTTGAGTGAGAGACAGTGATGTAACTTGTAAGTTTGATGGGCTGCAAATTTGGATATCTTGTTGTAGGTAGATTCAAGTTTGGCAAGGAGTGTGGAGTTGAAGAAAGCAAGAATTTGAGAGCCATATAATAGACTGGGTAGGAGGCAGGCATAAGAGAGAGTTACTTTAGCTTCATTGGTGAGAAACATTTTGTTGCGGTAGAGGAGCCCTAGTTTCTGATGAGTTTTCTTGATATAGTCATTAATGTGTAGATTTAATTTAAGTTGGTCATCAATGATGACACCAAGGAGTTTAGTGCTAGTTTCCACCTCGATGTGTGTATTATTGAGGGACAGGATTGTGAAAGTAGATTTAATGTGGCAGTAGTTTATAGGAAGAAAAAGCAGTAGCTTAGTTTTTTTTTTTTTTTTTTTGGTTAAGGATAAGCTGGTTACTAGAGAGCCAATTTTTTACTGAGTTAAAGGAAGTCTGTGTTGTAGAGATGAGTATGGAGGGAGAGTCAACAATACTGATGACAGTAGAGTCATCAGCATATTGGACCAGTGATGACTGAGGACAGGAAGAATAAAGAAGATTAGTGAAGATGTTGAAAAGTAGTGGACCAAGGATGGAACCCTGAGGGACACCCTTTTCAAATGGGAGAGTGCAGATTGCCACTTCACCGCTTTAAATCGGTCAATGAGATAGCTGGAAAACCATGCAGGGGAGAAGTTAAGGTTGGTTAGTTTGTGCAGAAGGAGAGGGTGAGAGACGGTGTTGGAAGCTTTAGAGAGATCTAAGAATAGGCACGAGACAAGTTTGCTGTTATCTCTAGCAAGGGATATAGTATTAAGGAATGATAGTAGGGCAGTAGTAGTATTATGCTTTGGTCTAAAGCCATGTTGAGCAGGTGGGAATAGATTTTCAGAGAGTAGGTAGTGCATAAATTGTTTGTGTATGCATTTTTCTATAACTTTAGAGAGAAGAGAGAGTATGGCAATTGGTCTAAAATTAGTGATGTCTGAGGAGTTATCTCCTTTATGTATTGGTAGAATGAAGAATTGTTTCCATATGGAAGGGACTTTGGACAATGAAATGGAGTAGTTGATTAAGATAGATACAGGGAGAGGAAGAGAGTCAGCAGATAACTGAAGGAAAAGGGAAGGAATCTTGTCGGTAGAAGTTGAGTAAAATTTGAGTTTGGATAGTAGGAATTTGATGTAGCTAGTGGGTACAGGTTTGAAGGAAAAAGAATTTGAGGAGAGTATAGTGGGATTTGATAGAGAGTGGTTTGAAATATTATTAAAGGTAGATGAGTTGGTACTGGGTTTAAATAGCTTGGATATAGAGCCAATGAAATATGTGTTGAAGGTGGAGGCAGTATCTTTGGGAGTCTTATCAGGGCAAGGAATGGGGGAGCAGGGACCACCAGGATGTAGTATGTGGTTTAATGAGTTCCAAAACATTTTTTTTGGTTAGGTTTCAAGGCTGAGGGTGGATTATAGTAGAAATCTCTTTTATCTTTATTAATACACTTTTTGGTGTGATTTCTAAGTTCTTTGTATTTTAGCAAGTGTGCAGGGAGCTTTGTTTTGGTCCATGTTTTCCATGCTCTGTCTCTATTTTTCATTAGGATGCAGGTGGCATTTGATAGCCATGGAGATATATTAGATTTAATGCTGACTGTGCAAATTGGGGCAAGTGAGTCAAGAATACTGAGAAAGGTGGAGTTGAAAGATGGGACAGCATCGTCAAGGGGGAGTTGAGTAAGGAAATTCCAGTTAACTTTAGAGAGATGAGATTTAAAGGTGTCAGGGTGGAAGTTAATAAGCTTGCAGCATCTGATAAATCTATGCTGTTTAGTAAAGTGAGGGATATATCTAAGTACTTTTATTGTTTTGAACAGATACTGAGATATAATCCTTACACTGTATAATCCTTACACTGTTCTCAACACTCATTAAGCAGATTAGAACCAGAATCACCACATTGCTTTTTCAGTAAGAAAATCAATGATATAAATTGTAAAAAGTATGCTGACCATCTCAAAGTTTGTCCCTCTTCTCAGTGGGCTACTGCAAGATGACTTGTGATTCACCTATAGAGCTTCAACTGACCAGATTCTGTCAGACTTATTACACATTCACAATGCCACAGTGGTATCATAAACACGCACTCAAGGGATCTCAATCTCTTTTGCAAAATAACTGTAACATGCTGCAGGGATAGGTATGCATCACAGAGAATAATATTTGTATAACACCATCTTCCACACCACATAAAGCAAAGTACTTCACTTTGACTTAGTCTTATAAATGTTTGAGGCACCCATCTATCTGTCTGTTTTTGTACTCCAGCTTACTCTGGTTCAGTTTGTTTCCTTCTTGGCCCATTCTGCTCTATTCCATCTAAAGGAATTGTGATCCTTGTTAGTCTGTTTAAATTTATTTGGAATTTCTGTCTATTTGCAAGGAAGAAGTGTCACGTTATAGTTTGCCTCCACTATGGCTGATAACATTTGATATTCTTGACATATAGCTGCATGGTGTAGAGTTCCTTTTGACCTCGGTTCGATTAGCATCCCATATGCTTATGGAGCAGCATGGAGTACAATGAGAGTGACAGAATCATACTTATTTACCTATTCTGGGGAAAAAAGGAGAGATGATAGAGCTCCACATGTAAACTCCACCTAGAGAAAAGATCAGAGTTGTAGCTCACACACTAAACCAAAGAGAGTGTAAGCCTGATAAGAAGAATTTGCTCTCCAGGTGGTGTCATAAGTATATAGACTTATCCACTCACAAATGAATCAGAGTAGCAGACATTGCATGTAGCTGTCTGACCAATGTCCTTTCAGTCATAGCGCATCCCATTAATGACCCATTTCTTGAAAATGGCTCAGGATAGCCTTGTCAACAATCTGACTTGAAATCAGCCTTATTGACACTGGTGTTTACTCATGAACAGTCATGATTATCTTTCAAGGGGTTCATGCCTACTCAGACTTTTCATGGCAGAAATGTGAAAAGAGAAGGAGGTGATCCTTTCAATCAGGCATACAGAATGAAGGGCGGGGGAAAAAAAGGAAATCATCTGGAATAATGCACATTCCACACTTCTCTCTCCATCCCCTGCATAAACCTGGAAAATAATATCGGTGTTGGCATTTCCATCTTTCAAGGGAATCACACATCTGCAGACTTTTCAAGGTAGAAGTGTCTGACAAAGAGGCAATCCCTTCCATCAGCCAGGCACACAAAAAAAGAGAAGAATAAAAACAAACCGACAATTAAGAGAACATACATTTGCTGCCCTCCTGCTCCTGCTCTCAAATTGTGAGTCAAAACACCAGCAAGTGTGCATCTTTCTCACAAAGAACTAGTCCCCTCTCATACTTTTCATGGCAAAAATGTCAAGAGGAAGAGGCAATCCTTACACCTAAACATCAGTAGTGAGTCAACCAGTTATTCACAAAAATAGACTCATCTGAGAGCCAGAATCATTCTCAGTATATACAAATGTGTGTACATACACACTCATCAGACAGCCCTCAACTGCTTTGTGAAATAATACAAGAAGTGAATGATAGACAAACAGGCTCTGAAGTGTTCTTTGGTATTAGACTGAATAAGACTTGATTTGAGTTAGATTCCTTGCCTGAAATTAAACTGAAAATATCCAAATAAACATTGCAGGCTCGAATTTAATCCAATAGAAAGATATTTAAAATTGATGCATCAGCATGGATCTTTAATTTATTTGATGGGTGCACTTTAATGTTCAATTGATTAATTTGTTTATGATGATTCTTCTTCTTTCAGCTGCTCCAGTTAGGGGTCGCCACAGCGGATCAACTGTTTCCATTTCTTCCTGTCCTCTGCATCTTGCTCTGTCACACCAACCACCTGCATGTCCTCTCTCACCACATCCATAAACCTTATCTTAGGCCTTCCTCTTTTCCTGTTACCTGGCAGCTTCATCCTTAGCATCTTTTTCTCAATATACTCTGCATCCCTCCTCAGCACATGTCCAAACCAACATAATCTTGCCTCTCTGGCTTTGTCTCCAAACCTTCCAACCTGGGATGACCCTCTAATATACTTATCCTAATCCTGTCCATCCTCATCATACCCAGTGCAAATCTTAACATCTTCAACTCTGCCACGTCAAGCTCTGAGTCCTGTCTTTTTGTCAATGCCACTGTCTCCAACCCATATAACATAGCTGGTCTCACTACCGTCTTGTAGACCTTCCCTTTCACTCTTACTGGTATTCGTCTGTCACAAATCACTCCTGACACTCTTCTCCACCCACTCCATCCTGCCTGTACTCTCTTCCACACTCACCATTACTCTGAACTGTTGATCCCAAGTATTTAAACTCATCCACCTTCACCACCCCTATGCCCTGCATCTTCACCATTCTTCTATCCTCCCTCTCATTCACACACATATATTCTGTCTTAGTCCTGCTGACCTTCATTCCTCTTCTCTCTAGAGTATATCTCCACCTCTCCAGGGTCTCCTCCACCTGTTCCCTACTCTCACTACAGATCACAATGTCATCTGCAAACATCATAGTCCACGGGGACTCCTGACTGATCTCGTCTGTCAATCTGTCCATCACCATTGCAAATAAGAAAGGGCTCAGAGCTGATCCTTGAAGTAATCCCACCTCCACCTTAAATGTATCCATCACTCCCATCGCAGACATCACCACTGTCACACTACCCTTGTACATATCCTGTACCACTCTTACATACTTCTCTGACACTCCCGACTTCCTCATACAATACCAAAACTCCTCTCTAGGCACCCTATCATATGCTTTCTCTATGTCCACAAAGACACAATGCAACTCCTTCTGACCTTCTCTGTACTTCTCCATCAATGCTGTCAGAGCAAACATCGCATCTGTAGTGCTCTTTCCTGGCATGAAATCATACTGCTGATCACTAATCATCATCTCCCTTCTTAACCTAGCTTCCACTACTCTTTCCCATAACTTCATGCTGTGACTGATCAGTTTAATCCCTCTGTAGTTACTACAGCTCTGTACATCACCCTTATTCTTAGAAATTGGTACCAAAACACTTTTTCTCCATTCCTCAGGCATCCTCTCACTTTCCAAGATTTCATTAAAGAATCTAGTTAAAAACTCCAGTGCCATTTCACCTAAACACCTCCATGCTTCCACAGGTATGTCATCTGGACCAGCAGCCTTTCCATTCTTCATCCTCTTCATAGCTATCCTTACTTCCTCCTTGCTAATCTACTGCAGTTCATGATTCACTATCTGCACATCATCCAACTTTCTCTCCCTCTCATTCTCTTCATTCATCAGCCCCTCAAAGTACTCTTTCCCTCTGCTCAACAGACTCTCCTCGCTTGTGAGTAAGTTTCCCTCACTATCCTTTATCACCCTTACCTGCTGCACATCTTTACTAGCTTGGTCCCTCTGGCTAGCCAATCGATACAGGTCCTTTTCTTCCTCCTTAGTATCCATCCTTTCATACAACTCTCCATATGCCTTATCCTTAGCCTTCACCACCTCTCTCTTTGCCATGCACCTCATCTTCTTATACGCTTGTGTACTTTCTTCATCTCTCTGACAATCCCACTTTTTCTTTGCCAACCTCTTTCTCTGTATACTCTCTTGTACTTCTTCATTCCACCACCAGGTCTCCTTGTCATCCTTCCTCTTTCCAGATGTCACACCAAGCACCTTTCTGGCCATCTCTCTTACTAGCTCTGCTATAGTTACCCAGCTATTTGGTAACTCTTCACTGCCACCCAGTGCCTGTCTTAACTCTTCCCTGATCTCCACTTCACAATTACCCTTTTTCAATTTCCACCATTTGACCCTTGGTGCTGCCCTCACACTCATCCTCCTCTTCTTGATCACCAATGTCATCCTACAAACCACCATCCTATGCTGTCTAACTACACTTTCCCCTGCCACCACTTTACAGTCTCCAATCTCCTTCAGACTGGCCCTTCTACATAAGATATAATCCATCTGTGTGCATCTTCCTCTACTTTTGTATGTCACCCTATGCTCCTCCCTCTTGTTAAAATACGTATTCATCACAGCCATGTCCATCCTTTTTGCAAAATCCACTACCATCTGACCTTCTGCATTCCTTTGTTTAACACCATACCTACCCATCACTTCCTCATCCCCTATGTTCCCTTCACCAACATGCCCATTGAAATCTGCTCCAATCACTAGTCTCTCACCCTTGGGTACAGTCATCACCACTTCATCCAACTCACTTCAAAATTTTTCTTTCTCATCCATCACACACCCAACTTGTGGAACATATACACTAACAACATTAATCATTACACCATCAATTTCCAGCTTCATAAATATCACTCCATCTGACACACTTTTCACCTCCAAAACACTCTTAGCATACTGTTCCTTGAGGATAACCCCTACACCATTTCTCCTCCCATCCAGACCATGATAAAACAATTTGAACCTGCTTCTGATATAACTAGCTTTGCTCCCCTTCCACTTGGTCTCTTGCACACACAATATACCAACCTTCCTTCGGTCCATCATATCAGCTAGCTCTCTCCCTATACCAGTCATACTGCCAACATTCAAAGTTCCGACCCTCACTATCACAATCCTAGCCTTTACCTGCCTTTGGGCATGCATTCCCCCTATTCTCCTCCTTCAACCAGCAGTAGCCCAATTTCCGCCAGCACCCTGTTGGCCAACAGTACTACTGGCGGTCATTGCTAACCCGGGCCACAACCGATCCAGTATTTATATCTGTATTGTTGTCCACTTGTATGATTTGGCAAAATTTTATGCCAGATGCTCTTCCTGACGCAATCCTCCCCATTTATCCGGGCTTGGGACTGGCACAAAGAAATGCACTGGCTTATGCATCTCCAGTGGCTGGGTTTGTTTATGAGGATGTGCTACCTATTTAAGGATCCAAATCTATTCTTTTGTTGTCTGAAGAAGTTTTACTCACATCAGTAAAATGAAAGCACTAACATCATTGCAATGAAGTAACTTCCTGGTGGATTAAATTTGAGCCTGCAACATTTATTTGGATATTTTTAAATTCCTTGCCTCCCAGGTTTTCGGGAAAAGGAACACATGACAAGGTACTTTCAAGCTCCCACTTTCTGAAGATTACCAGAATATTTATTTATTTATTTGACATTTGTTGACCAGGTTAGTCCAGCTGGCCACGGCCCTTTCTCAGTCGAGACCCAGGGGGAAAAGCTCCACATAAACTTAAACATTGATCATAACTACAAAGTTAAATAAACCTAGTACATGGCTACAAACATATAGTTACATGTAGTTACCAGGAGTAGCAGCTGACCAGTAGAATAAAACACATTATGAATCAGAATGATTAGTGAGTACAAATGGTACTATACAGAGCAAAAAAATCCATTACAGGTTCAATATTCCAAAGAAAAGGATCCAGGCTTACATCTGACCCAGCACTGCTGACATGACTGACTCCTACCAACCCACCCAAGGAGTCTTAAGATTATTTTTTGTTTGTACATGCACATGCACACACACACACACACACACACACACACACACACACACACGTATATAATATATATCTATCTATATATATATATATATATATATATATATATATATATATATATATATATATATATACACACACATATATATATATATATATATATATATATACACATATATATTTATGCACATATATATAATTGTATATATATATATTAATGGGAAATAGGAAATACACCCTGGGGATCACTTCTGTGTCTCTGCTGGACAGTGGCACAGGAAATTAACTTTCTTGGGTGGCGTAAGCTACGGAACCTTGCTGGCTAGGCCTACGTAGACCCTTGGGCTTATAGCCTAGTACCTACTTATGAACATATGAACCTATATAAATATATATATATATATATATATATATATATATATATATATATATATATATATAATTTTTGTCATTTCTTCAAAGCAGTTTGCTGAACTCTATTAGTTCAGATGTTGCTTTACTGGTAGTTGAAATCGAAATGCGTGTTCAATAGGATTAACCTTTTATTAGTTAGTAGTGTAAATCAAAGAGTATCTGTTATTCAAGTACACCGGTTAGTGAGGACTATCTATCTATATATATATATATATATATATATATATATATATATATAGGTCAGGTAGTTGAAAGGGGATTTAGGTTTAGATGGAAAGGAGTTTAGATTTAGGGAATAAGATTGGAATCTTACAGTTGGAGAATTATCTGGAGTTTAGATTTAGGGAGCAGGAGGGGAAGCTTAGGGTTATAGAGCTTTTGGGGAGTTTAGGTTTAGGGAGCATGATAAGAACTTTCAGGTTAGATCAGGTGTGGCAGGAATATGCAGTTTAGGAAGGTCACGGTAGACTGAGATAGGGAGCTTAGAATTTTGGTGTATTTGAAATTTCTAGCTGTTTTCAGTTTGGCAGGTTGGTGTTCCATGAAACTTTCATTGATGTAGTTTTCATTTAAACAATATAGATCTAATATGTGTGTTTATGTGTGTGCTTGGTGAAAATTCGAAATTTAAATTAAAAAAAATAAAAACAAAAAAATTGTTTTTATTTTTTGCAGAGGCAAGTCCCTATGCATTTCCCACACCACCTGCTAATTAAATATACCAACTTTGTGATCGCACTACAGTGAGGAAAGTGTTATATATATATATATATATATACCATTCCATGCTGTACGGCAATCTCCATTTAAGCGGTTTGAACTTTCACAAGTTCATTCCTATGGTCTTGACCATAAGAAATTCTAACTTGTGAAAGTTTGAAATTTAAAAATAGACCCATATACTGTGTGTGTATATATATATATATATATATATATATATATATATATATATATATATACATTTTTTTTATTTTATTTTACATTTGTTTACTGGGATAATCCAACTGGACACAGATCCATTTACAGCGGAGGCCCGGGGATCAAAGCTCCACAAATTAACAATTAAACAAGAATAATACAAGCTAACATATATCAACAATAAGAGGGGTAAATTACAGATATGAAAAGTCCCATAAAATCCAATCTATATTACAAGTGTATATCAGCAATATATAGGCAAAATACATTAATAGAAAGTCATATACAATCAAATCCTCTACCGGAAATCCGTGAGGTGGGGTATGAAGAATACAAAGTACATGGACAAGAGTGGCATAATACCCAAATAGGAAATCAACAGTTTAATACCTGACTGTAGCATATTTACATTAGAAATAGTGGGAAGGAGGGTGTAAAGAGAGCTGAGAATGTGAAATTTATGTAATACATGGACATAGCCATGTATTCATTAGATGTGATTTTTAGTGAATTTTTATAATGTGTGTTGGTGGGGGCATTAGGCAGAGAAGGGGGAGGTTGTTCCAGATTTGAGCTATGGGTGGGAAATTAGAGCTTTCTCTGCATTTTATTAGCCTTAGAGATGCAGAGGAGCAATTTGTCAGTTGAGCGGAGAGGACGATGTGCTCTGTAGGGAGAGATTAACTGACATAGTGCTGGGGTTTTATCAGGGTATTTGACTATATTATAGGCAATGACTAACTGCTGGTAATTGAGTAACTGGGGAAGTTCTAACCATTGTAGTTCCCTTAGAGAGTGACAGTGATGAGTTGTGAAAGTGGAGTTATTAGCAAACTTTGCAATTTTATTATAACATGATTCCAGTTTGGCAAGATCATGTTTTCTGATTTGGGTAAGAATTGGTGCAGTGTACATTAGAGTGGACAATAAATGGGTTTGGGCTAGGGTGATCTGTGCCTGTTCTGAAAGGAATTGTTTATGCCTATACAGGGTACCCTTTTTTATGGACCTTTTTTATAGTATGTGAGATATGTACATCAAAGAGGAGGTTTTTGTAGATTTTGACACCAAGGAGTTTCGTGTGATCAGAGGGAGATATGATGGCACCATTTTTGGATGAGATTGTAAAGGGTAGAGGGGCAGATATAGATTTGTTGGGGGTGAACAGTAGCAGTTTTGTCTTGTTGGGATTTAGGGTTAGTTGGATATCTGTAATCCATTTTTCTACAGAACTAAAGGTTTCTTGAGTGAGTTGTTGTAGAGTGGCAAGGGATGGAGCAGAGCAGATGAGAGCCGAATCATCAGCATACTGTATAAGTGAAGCATGCTGGGTAGAGGTGTGTAGATTGTAAATATGTAGAACAGAAGGGGCCCTATTATCGAGTCTTGTGGTATGCCTATTGTAGTTGGGAGTAAAGGAGATTGTATGCCTTGCCATTGGACTGATTGCTGTTTGTGTGACAGACAGCTTTTAAATCAGTCAATAGTAGAGAGGGCAAAGGATAGAGATGCCAGAGAGTCTAGTAGTTTGAAGTGTGAGACCATGTCAAATGCTTTGTATAGATCTAAAAATATAGCAGATACCAAGTTATTGTTATTTCTGTGTAGGCTGACCATGTTGGTGAATGAAAGAAGAGCAGATGTTGTGCTGTGATTTTCTCGGAAGCCATGTTGTGTAGAGTAGAGAAGAGTGTGTGCATTAAGGAATTTCATAACTTGAGAGTGAATACATTTCTCAAGCAGTTTAGATAAGGAGGTAGAATGGCAATAGGGCGGTAATTTGAGAAATCGTAAGAACTGCCTCCTTTATGAAGAAGAATAATATATGAAACTTTCCAGAGTTGAGGGATGTAGGCTTCTTGTATGGAGCGGTTGATGAGGATTAAAACTGGGTAAGATAGAGAATCAGCAGCAATTTTTAGGAAGTTGGCAGGTAGACCGTCAGCTGCAAGGATGGTTGGTCTCAGGTTTTGGAGGAGTTTTTTAATTGTGGAAGTGGGAACAGATGAAAGAATAAAGGAGAGGATGTTATCAGAGCATTTGGTAGACACATGCATATGGTTGTTATTGGATAGTGGGGAGGATAAAGTTAGGATGGATTCTGTGAAATAGTAATTACATTGGGATGCTATATCATGGGTATGGTTGTTAGAAGAGGGGGCTGAAGTGGTAGTTTTTCCTGTTTTTAGAAGTGAGTTGATAGCATGCCAAAACTTTTGTGGATCTTTTGAATGTTTGTTTTGGACCCCAAGGAAATAGTTCTTTTATCTAGTTTGGTTTGTTTCTTGGCCTGATTTCTGAGTTGTTGGAAGTTTTGCTTGGCTAAGCTAGTGTTATCCCTATTCCAGATTTCCAAAGCTTTATCTTTAGTCTTTAGTAAGGCTCTTGTATTCCTACTTAGCCATGGTGCATAATTTGCCTTGACTCTGATTTTCCTAATAAGAGCAACTCTGTTAAGGACATTTAAGAGAGTACTATTAAAGTAGTTGACAGCCTGCTCTAAACCTAAGGTTAGCAATGGTTCTTATTTAATTTGTGTTAGAGTATAGCTAAGGTTCTGTATGTTTAGTTTATGTTCATCTTTAATTTGTCTAAAAGTAATGGGTTTGGGTATGTTAGTGTGTTTGCGTATGAGGAAAGTGGGAAAATGGTCACTGAGACCATCTGGTAGGCATCCTACCTGGTAGTTTGTTTGGGGTGATTGACTAGTGCTCAATCTGGGATGGATTGTTTATGGGTTTTTTTATCAACTCTAGTGGGTTCTTGAATGAGTTGTGAGAAACCAAAGAGATTGATATAATTAGTGGGGTTGTTAGAATTGCAAGTTGTCCAGTCACCTAGTAAGATAGTTTCCTGTTTCAGATTCTCTGAGATCCACTGCAATATTTCCTCAGTAATATGGGAGTTGTTTCCTGGGGTTATATAACAGATGAGAATATTGATTTTTTTGGTGTTGTTTAGGTGTAGAGGTGTACTTAAGATTTCAGCATTATGAAACTTGAGTGGAGGGATTTGTAGAGATTTAATGTTGAGAGAATTTTTAAAGAAAATTGCAACCCCACCTCCCTTTTTACCTACTCTGTCCTGTCTTAAGATATTATATCCTGGTGGGAGGATTTCTTCATTTTGGATATTGGGTTTATCAAGGTCTCAGTGATGGTTAGTATGTCTAGGGAGTAGTGGGACTCCAAGTAGTGCATGTAGGTCAGGAAGGTTATTGGATATGCTCCTGGTATTGATGTTGAGAATTAACAGGTCAGAGTTCTGTTTGGTTGAAAGTGAGGTCTTAAGTGGACCTGGGTTTGGGTGTATATCTCCTGATATAAGTAGGTACTTTGTGATGAGTAGTATGTGTTTAATTTTGGGTGATATTTCTAAGTTGGATCTGAATGTTACTTTAGTAGTGTAAGATGTAGTTATGTGGAATTTAAGTATGAGTAGTATTGAGCTGTCTTTAAATAGTGTAGGACTGATGGGAAAATTTGTGTGGGAGTTAGTCTTAATGGGAGTATGAGTAATATGGAATAGAGAGTTTTCTAGTGAGTATTGGTATGAATGCATGTGATGTTTGTTAGGTATGTGAGAGTTAGGAAAAGAAATCCTAAGGTGGTTAGTGTTTTTAGTGGGAGTAGTAGTTTGATCTTTGAGATTCTATGGTTTATGGGTTGAGACAGATCTGAAGGCATGGGTAGCTAATGCTGTTTGTTTAAGGAAAGGAGCTAGAGATGGGGTGTGGTTTAAGTTAATGATCAGAGGTATCATATTGGTACAGGGTATAGTCAGGTGATTAATGGTTAAAAATAAATGTAGGAGTAGTAGGGGTGGGTGGGAATTGGGCGTAGGGTAGGGGAGTGGAGTGAGTCACAGGCAAATGAAGTGTGGCCCAGCAGACTGTGAGAGTGTGGAGTCAATCTATATGTAGAGGTTTGGGCAGGATAGTGAGAAATGTAAAGTGATTATGTATAAGTATAACACAGGTTTCCTACAAATATTCTTAATATTTTACTTTATTTTCTCCTGGAAGTACATTTCTTGAGAATGTTAGATTAGTGGGGTAGCCTAGTGGGATGTTACTAGTGCTGCGGACTCCCGAGTGGTACACTACAGATATTTAGTCCCAGGTTAACAGGATAACTTGGAAAACAAATGTTAACCTTGTCTCCTTTTAGGTTTTAAATTAGATAATGGAGTTTGACTGCTGGATGTTTCAGTAAGCAACGAACAGGAGTCTTCTAATGTTGCAAGCCTTTCACGGGGATGGGCTGTGTTGGGTGATTTACTATTGCTGCAGTTCCTAGGAAGTAGAAAGGAAGATATGGGAGCTGATTAGGACCAAAATATAACACTTTATCTACTCTGAATGCACTTAAGCAGTTTGGCAAACACATTAGCTTCCACATGTACAATTCAGTTGATAGTGTTCTATAATATATATATATATATATATATATATATATATATATATATATATATATATATATATATACATAGAGAGAGAGAGAGAAAGAATAAGATAAGCTAATAAGATTCCTTTAATGTCATTGCACAAGTACAATGAAATTTTGTAGCAATCCTCCTAAGGTGCATTCACATATAATGAACATGAATAAATAAGAGACTACAATACAATATGATACCAAACAATACAATATAATGTAATGCAATGCAGTGAACAACTAAATTATTCCACTTTGGTATATTATACATGAAAAGAATAAAGTATAGTGCACAGGAATGTAAACATATACATTATAGTGCAAATGGCTATTATCTATACTCAGTGTGAGTATTTAGCATTGTTCAGGTCACATATGGCAATGGGATAGAAACTGTTCTTAAGCCTGTTTGTCTGAGATGAAATGGACATGAACCATCTGCCAGACAACAGCAGATCAAACAGGTGATGTCCAGAGTGAGAAGGGTCTTTCAAGATGTTGATTGCCCTGTTGAGACAGCAAGAGCTGAAGAAGTCCGCCAAAAAAGGCAGTGAGCAGCCAATAATTTTCATGGCAGATCCTTTGAAGGGCCTTCCTCTCTGCCACTGAACTGTTGGCATACCACATGGAAATGCAGTATGTCAGCACACTTTCAATAAAACAGTAGTAAAAAGACACCAATAGCTTCTCCTGCACATTGTTTTTCTGAGGATCCTCAGGAAACTGAGTCTCTGCTGTGCCTTTTTGACTGCCTCCATGGTGTTTATGGACCAAGAGAGATCATCTACTACATGTACACCTAGAAACTTGAAGGCAAGAGCTCTTTCCACACAGTCTCCTTTGATGTATATTGGGTTAGGATCTGTATTGTGCCTCCTGAAATCTATTATGAGTTCTTTTGATTTGGCAGAGTTCAGGGCAAGGTTGTTCTCAGTACACTATACAGTCAGTCATTTAACTTCATCTCTATATGCTGTTTTGTCTCTTCCTGAAATAAGTCCAACCACTGTGTTGTCATCTACAAACTTAACACCAGTATTAGTAGAATAAGAGGAGAGACAGTTGCGGGTGTAAAGCGTACACAGAAGGGGGCTCAGCACACAGCCTTGTGGGACACCAGTGTTTAGCCTGTGACTGGAGGAGACATATGGGCCTAATCTAACCATCTGAGGATGGTTAGTCAAAATGTCTTTAATCCAATGGCAGGCAGGTTCTGAAAGTCCTAGGCAGGAGAGTTTAGTGACTAGTCTCTTCATGATAACTGTGTTAAAAGTTGAACTAAAGTTTACAAAGATCATCCTCACATAGCTCCCCTGCTGCTCAAGATGACAATGTGCAGTGTGTAAGGCAGTTGAGATGGCATCTTCTGTAGTCCTGTTACCTCTGTAAGCATACTGGTGTGTATCCAAGATAACTGGGAGACTGTTCTTGATGTGTCACAGAACCAGTTGTTCAAAACACTTCGTGATGACTAAAGTAAGTGCACTGGACTGTACTCGTATAGACTACTGATGACAGGTTTCTTTGGCAGTGGAATGATCATAGTTGACTTCAGACAAGATGGAATATTAGATTTATACAGAGACAGGTTGAAGATCTTTGGGAAGACCCCATGGAGGTGGTCTGTGCATACTTTCAGCACCCATCCCATGACTCCATCAGGGCCAGCTGCCTTTCTTGGATTAACTGCTTTGAGCATGTCTTGCATGATGTTCTTGTACAGTGAAGGTGTGGTTGTAGGAGGCTGGTACAGATGACATGAGACTGCTGTGACCTATCTGCTGGTGTGCAGACATGACTGTCTCTGCTGTTTTGACCTCAAAATGGGGGAAGAAATTTAAGTTCCTCTGCCACTGAGGCATCTCCATAAACAGCCATACGATTACTAGTTTTATGATTGGTGATATGCTGAATACCTTGCCATAGTCATTGTGGGTCCCTGTTGGTGAAGTGATTCTCTATTTTCCTTTTATAGGCTGCTTTAGCTTCTTTGATGGCTTTCTTTAGGTTGGCCCTAGCCACTCTGTAAATATTATTTGCCAAACCAGAAGGCTGCATTGTGGTGCATGAGAAGAGATCTGACCTCTTTCATCATCCAGGGCTTCTGATTAGGGCACACACAAAAGTACTTGCTGACAGTGACATTGTCAATACAGGTTTTTATGTAGCAGAGTACCACTGATGTGTACTCTTCCAGATCCTGATCCTTGAAATGTTCCATTTAGTTCTTTCAAAGCAACCCTGTAGCTGTGGGAATGCACCTTCCAGCCATATTTTAACAATCTTTGTACTAATCTGGTCTTTTCTCCTAACAGGAGTGTATGCTGGAGTCAAGATTATGGACAAATGGTCTGACTAGCCTAGATGAGGCAGCTGTTTTGCCCTATAGCCATCCTTGATATTTGAGTAGCTCTTATCTAGTATATTATCCTGCCTGGTTGCACATTTGATGTGTTGATGAAATTTGGGGAGAAGTGATTATTAAGCAGTCTGACTGAAATCACTAACTATGATATGAACAGCTTCAGGATGGATGTTTTGTTGCAAGTTAATGATGTCAAATAGATGACATAGAGATGTGCAAGCATTAGCACCTGGTAGAATGCAAACAGTTGTGACTATGACAGCAGTGAACTCCTGAGGTAAATAAAAGGGTCTGCATTTGATTGTCATATACTACAGATCAGGAAGCAGTAACTGTCTGCAATCTTTGCGTTGGTACACCAGCTATTATTCACATAGATGCAATGCCCCCCACTTCTGCTGTTACCTGAGTCTTTATTCCTGTTCCACTGAAAAACTGTGCAGCCTGCCAGCTCAATGGCTGCATCTGGTATACATAAGTGAAGTCACGTCTCTGTAAATCAAGAGATCTTGCCAACCGTGTCTAAGATCAGTCTGACTGAACTTAACAGTAAAAAACATACATATGAACAGGAAAAAAACAGAGAAAACAAGCACCGAGGACAGCACAGAGCCACTGCAACTGTGCATGCCACCATGTTACAAAAAAAAATAGTTATTTATATATATATATATATATATATATATATATATATATATATATATATATATATATATATATATATATATCAAGAGAGAGAGAGATTTATGTGTGTATAAAAGTAATAGTAAAAGAAAAAGCAGGATCTGCGAGTTCACCACAGTGAGGTGTTAAAATCATGATTAAATAGTACAAAGGTAGAAAACATTAAAACTACTTATAAAAATAGAACATGAGTGCTTTCAGGTATTCCAACCCTTCATCAGATATAATAGCATCAACCATTGCTTCCTATTTATACAGACATTGAATCAATAACTTCTAAGTAAAAGGCGCACCAAATTCCAAAATTAGAATATTCAAAATAATCACGGAACAAACAAAAAACATTGCCATTATTAAAAGTAAACAATAAACAACCACTTTTTCATGCCTAGCCAATCATAATACAGTAAATCATCGGTGATATACAGAAGGCTATTCAGTAAATTGCAAAGAAAACATTTAGACATCATTGGTCCAGCACTCATAAGAAATTCAATCAATTGGCTCAACCCAAAAGCAAATGGATAGCCAATATCATTGCCATCCTACCAATCACACTTCCATTGAAAGCTTTCACACCTACAGCCAATCATTTCTTGCAAAAGTCTGTACTCATCATAATTCTACTATTAATAACAACACTATATCATTAACTAAATGAAAAACAAAAGAGTAGCTAATGCCACTATCATTTAGCCACTCCATAATTACCACTAAACTTCCCATAGCTACGTGCATTAAAATGTATTCTATAGCAAAAATCCATAAGCCATTTAATGCCTAGTGTACAAAAATATATTGCAACATAAAAATATCATTCTAAAAAGCCCCTTGTGAATGAGAGATATTTTCATACAAAAAACAAACTTTGAAGTTGACACTCATTGGTGATTACACAGTAAGTCAGACCCAATCAAAACAACATAATGAATAGCCTTCTTTGGCAGCCTATCGGGCTTTTGTTTGGAATGTATATATTAATATATATATATATATATATATATATATATATATATACAGATACATACATATAAACATACATAGATATAAATATATAAATGTGATATATATCAGGGGTCAGAGCATGGGCTATGACTGACTGAAGAGTCATCATTCGTAAAGTAACATGCCCAAATCAGGACCTGTTATGGACATGGCTTGAGGCAGGTTAAAGTGAAGAGTTTTGCTGTTGAGCTGAAAGGGAAAGCCAAGCTTAGTCCTATAACTGTGGACTTTATTTTAGAGCTTGTTGCTGGAAGAGCTGTGTTTTGCTGAAAGTAACCTCTAAGGAGTGTAACCTGTCATGAAACGTACTATGTAATTATAGTAAATTGTTGAAAACTGAATGTGTAAAGCTGAATATCTATATTTATTGTTTTTCTTTAGATAAACTTGAGGTTTTTTTTTTTAATACTGATACTTTCAGTGTCTTTAAGACTTAACAGCTGGTGGTATGTGCATGAACAATTTTGCTAGGGTCATGCCAATAGCAATTCCTCACTAGCCTTCTGCTGCACAGAGATTCCCCTGATTGAATTAGTCTTCCTATAGACTTTGTGAAGCCAGAAGGATGTGTTTTCTGCTAAGTCACAGTTATTTATTTATTTATTTATTGCATTTGTTTACTGGGAAAGTCCACTGGGCCTGAATTGAACCAATTTTCAGTGGAGGCCCGAGGAGAAAAGCTCCACATTTAATTACATATACAGAATTTTTACAAAACAATACAGAGTGTATAAGACAGTAGTGGCACATTAAAATAATGTAATGAATACGTAGAATAATTTTCATAATAACATTGTATAAATTTGATAACAGTGAAGAAATGTTTAGGAAAAACTGGTGTGTTTTCCTAATGTGTTTCTTTGTATAATCATGACTATGTAGTATTTGCTGTGAGCTTTATTGGTGTCAGAACAGAGACTAATTATAAGGCTCATTGATGTTGTCTAGAAATTATAGCAGAACAGTAGTGGTGTTGTGGTCAGGGCAGTGGCATGTTGTAGTTTCTAGTGTATCAATACTCAATTTTAAATCGCAACAAAGTTTCTTTTTGGAGTCTCTAGAAGTAAGCTTTACTAAAAATGTCTTCACTAGTTTTGGTTGTATGTGAGCAGTTAACTTTATGCATCTGAGAAACTGGATGCATGTGTAATCACTCACAGTGTTATGTTATTTGTGTGATAATAAAGTCTAATTGATATATACACGGACAGAGCAAGCTTGTCACATGGACTGAGTATCCTTGATGGAAGGACAGAGTATCCCTCTTAAGACTGAAAGCGGGTTCTAATCAAATATTAAGAAAAGGAATGGAGAGGATTCCTTCATCGGGAATGTGAGTTACCCTAATCATAGTCACAGGTCCATCCCTTTGGTATGAACATGTTTTTTTATAATGGGCACCAGTACAAGTGGTTTAAAACAGCCGAGTATGGGACTCCAGGCAGGTATTATGATTAATACACATGGATGAGCCAGCTGTGGTTATTTAGTAAAATGGTCTGAGCTCACTAAAAATGATAGAGCTTTACAGTTTCCAGAAAAAGATACTTTTGATAGAAAATTTTAGAGAATTTAAAAAGTAAATTGAAACAAAAAGGCAACAAGCTACCAGCTTTTAATGACTGGTGGGAACAAGTTAAAAATAGGGAAATGGAATCTATACTTAGAAGTTTAAAAAAAAATAAAAAATAACAACTAAATTGAAGTCACAGTTGCAGGTAGGTAATAGAACAGTAAATATGTTATAAAAATATGCAGATGAAAAATTCCACTCTTAGGGTACACATCCATTAAGACAATTAGAAACGTTATCGGTCACATAGCCAGATTCATCAGAAGATGATTGGCCTACATTACCTTTTGCACCACCTCCACCTTATGACCCATCCATACCTCAAGAAACTGATAGTTCTTCCTCCACAAGAGGGCAAGTGAAGGTGAATGTCACAGAAACAACTACTACTTTCCCAGATGCAGCCCAAGTTACATCCACCATTTTCAGTCATCCATCTGGGTCAGTTTATAACATTAGACTCTGTCAGCAACAACATTCAGTACCCACAATAACACCCTCAGATCAAATGCTAATGCATATAACTAATAAAGGAAAACAGATATATCATAAACATAAATATAGAACCAATGCTAAACATGTGGGAAATTGAAAAGATTTCCTAATAAAAGTTCATCAAAAATTAACACTGATCAAAATCAAGCACATTATTACCCAGTTTCTGATTGCTATAGATCAGGAAGAATATCAGTGGGCCTCCCCTGCAGGAGAAGAGACAGACTCTTTACTTTTCCACTGATTCTGATATACCTCCTACACAAGTGCACCCATTATGAGAAGTACTAAACCCCGCAGCAGGTAGAAATAGTGATGGTAAGACTAGTGTGACATGGCCTGCAGTTGATTTTCACACTATTGTAGATTCTTCCCCCATTTGAATGCACTTGGCAAAATATGCAAAAATCTTAGAAGGGTATGTACAATTGCAAAACACTACAATCAAAGACCTAAGTAGTATTAAAAGCCTCCACACCTCCTGATATTTTTAGAAATATATGGGACAAATCGAACTTAAGAGATTACATTCCAAAACACACAGATGATGGATTTCCAGCTGCTAGAAATAATCTTTTAAAAGCCATTACTCCCTAACTCCCAATTGGGCAAGGATTAAAACTATTGTACAGAAAGAGGAGGAATCTGCTGATGTGCAGATATTTTATCTGCCTTCTTTTCTATCCCTATATATCCAGATAGCCAATATCTGTTTGCTTTTACATATAGAGGACAGCAGTACATTTGTACTTGTATACTTGGATGTAGAATCTCCCAGTCTTTTTTCTAGAGAAATACTTAGCAACCATTCCATTACTGAGTCCAAAGTACCCACAATTTGGAAACAATTATACACCTTACCTATCCACAAGTGATGTAACTCATCGGAGTTTGCCAGCTTCAGGGCCTATTGCAATCCTATCCCCTCTTTCTAAAATTCTAGAGCATGTGTACACAAACAGATCATTTACTTCCTCTTACAAGAACACCTACTTACCCCTACACAACACAGCTTTCATCCTAAGCATAGCAGCTCCACTGCCCTCATCTACTTTGTAAACACCACATCTCAAGCAAGAGATGAAAAACAAGCTTATCTCATGCCTATTTCTCAATCTCTCTAAGTACACTGTCTCCCACCCCCTCCTCCTGAACTAAACCTTTCCACCTCCACTATATCCTGGCTCACTAGTTACCTCAGTGACTGTCTTCAATCTGTCAGATGGTTTCTGCCACTTCTTCTGCTCTACCTGTCAAAATGGGTGTACCTCAAGGATCTATTCTTGGCCCATTACTGTTTAATATCTTTATCAACCTATTGTCCACATCTTGCCGACAGTTATCACTCATGCAATGTGGTGATGACTCTACAGTTATCACCATAGCTGATTCCGTCTTTGACTTAAATACAAAGACACAAAAATCCTTCATTGAAAACTAACTCACCATGAACCAACTAATTCTAAATCCAAAAAAGACTAAACTCCTAGTTTTCTTTCCCAAAACCATGAACCACCCTAAATCTTCCTTCTCAATCTCATCCCTCAATAACACTCCCATCACTGTGGAATCGTACACTAAACTATTAGGGGTCATCATTGATGACCATCTCAAATTTGATCTGCACGTGTTCAACAGCATAAACAAAACCCGCCTAAAACTGGGACTCCTTTACAGGAACAAAAAAATCTTACTCAATAAGGCCAAAACCTCCCTATCCCATTCCTACCTTCTCCCCAGCCTATTCTATGGCTCACAAATCCTCACTAACCGTCAAACTACCCTCTTAAGAAAACTAGAATCTACCTACAATAAAGTTGCTAGATTCGCTGCTGATCATTACTACCACTCGCACCACTGCCTTCCTCTTAAAAAGTTAAACTAGCTAAAATTTCCCCACCATCTGCTTCCCTCTCAGCCTCATATAATTCATTCTATTTTGTATCTATCCTCCTTTTGTCCAAACATTGCCTCAGTTGTCTTGCTTTACTCCCCTCCAAGGTCCCTACACAGTGCTGAACAAAACCTTCTTCAAATATACAAGCCTAAACTAGAATTCGACAAAACCTTTACAGTTACTCTCCTGCCCAGTCTTGTAAAAAACTTCCTTTGGATATCAGAAATAATAATCACAAATGCAGTTTTAAAACTGCTACCAAAAACTATCCAAACAGTGGTTGGATCTGCCACTGTAACTATTCCCCTTGAATGACTACCCCTTGCTCTTCCCCTCTCTCACCTAACTCTCTTTCTCTCCTCTATCCCTACTCTTAAGTCAAAGAGTAACCTAATACCATCTAATGTCAAGCTTATTATTGATGTTAGAATGTATTTACTCTCTGATTTTGTTAATCATGTACTCATATTCGGTTCAATCTTTTTTTTAAATCTTTTTTATAATTTACTGTATCTGGGTTTTTATAATTTACTGTATCTGAGCTGTGTATCTACTTGCATTGTTTAATCTGTGGAGCTTTTCGCCCAGGCCTCCACTAAAAAAGGGCTTTGGCTCAGTCGGACTAACCCAGTCAACAAATGTCAAATAAATAAATAAATTTAAAAAAAAATTACATAAGATTAAATTTCTTTGTGAATCTGCTTTGATTCAATATGTAGATGCTTTGTTTCTAGCGTCAAAAACTCTACATGACTGTAAACAGGATATTATTTTTCTTTTTGTCTCAGTTTAGCAGAATTAAGATTCCAAGTTAATAAAAACAAATTGCAGTTATGGAAATTACAGGTTCTTACTTCAGGAGGTGCTCAACAGATTTTGCCATTATGTATTGCTGCTTTACAAAATGCAACAAGCTCTACTACATTAAAACAGTTGTAAGCTTTTCTGGGATTAACAGGTTACTGTTGACAATGGATTTCTAATTATGCAGAAGTACAGAAATCTCTATTTGAATTCTTAAAGAAAGATATCCCTGAACCATTACCCTGGCAGGAATACCATGAACTAGCTTTCATACAATTGAAAGCACTACTTTTAAATCCTCTCACAGTGTGGGTTGCCAGACTATTGCAACATATTTTTCTTGTTTTGTAGTGAAAAAAATAAAGTAACATTATGATTATTATCACAATTTAAAAATGAAGGTTATAGATTTATTGCTTATTTTAGTATGAATATTGATCCTGTAGCTCACAGCACTCCTCCACTGCCTTAGGGTGGTAGCCACAACAATACTTAGTAGAAACAGTGACTGCACTGACTCTTGGGCACAAGGCTTACATGGCAGTTTTGCATTTTGCAGAAGCTTTGTTACTAAAGACTGAAACAGAATATCAATCTGCATCATGATTATCAAAATATGAATTGTCTTCATCTAATAGCCCTTCTTTACAGATCGATTGGTGTCCACCACTTAACCCTACGTCTTTGATTCCTGCAGTGGAAGGAGAACCTCATGAGTGTGTAGATGTTACTAATGCTGTGCTTCCTCCTAGGTTAAATTTGAAAGGTCTTCCTTTTATAGAATCTAAATCTAATTCTTTTTCATGGATGGCTCCTGTGTTTGAAGATAAGACAGTGATCTCATAGCAGCCTTTTCCATTTGTACACAAGACAGGATGTTGTTAACTGGACAATTAAATGGATATATGTCTGCTCAAATAGCTGAGTTTGTGACCATTACTAAAGCTTGTAATTTAGCAAAGATCAGTTGGTAAGAATTTTCACAAACTCTTCTTATGTTTATGGAGTACTTCATGATTTTGGGACACTTTGAAAAGAGTGAGGAAAGAAGTCAGCAACAATTAAAACTACTGCTTTTGTTAATGATTTGTTAACTGCTTTATTATTACCAAGGCAAGTAGCCCTGGAAAAGTGTGGCACTCATAAGACCGATGATTCATTTGTAACAAAGGGTAATTCTTTTGCAGATATGATGGCAAGCAGGCAAGACATCAAATGAAACTAAAAACTATTTTTCATTACAGACATTATTGTCTTTTCAAGATCAGACAGAGGACTCTGAGTATATGAGGCGAATAAGCAATGGCTACATTCACTCTCTGGAATTTTTGGGAGCACCATCTAGATGGATGACTAGTAGCCCCACAAAATGTCTTAAATCAATTGGGTAAGGCCACCCATTTAAATTTTCATTTGGGCAAAAATGCATTAATACAACAGATTTCCAGTAATTGGTATAGTCCTCATCTCTCAGATGTCATTCACCACTTTATAAATAATTGCGTAGTTTGTTTAGAGCATAACATGTCTAAATCAGTACTTGCACTTATTCAGTCATTGGAAAAGCCTTGGAGCCCTTTTTGCAATTTGCATTAGGACTTTATTGAACTTCTTTAAGTACAGAAGTTTAGCTATCAGTTGGACTTTATTGAAGTTCTTTAAATACACAAGTTTAGCTAAGTGTTAGCTGTGGTTGACATTTTTTTCTTGGTGGATAGAAGTATATCCTTTTGTGAAGAATGATCCTGGGTGGACAGAAGCATATCCTTGTGTAAAGAATTATCCTGGGTTGATAGAAGCATATCCTTGTGTGAAGAATGATCCTGGTGGATAGAGACATATCCTTGTGTGAACAATGATCCAGGGTGGATAGAGACATATTCTTATGTGAAGAATGATGCAAAAACTGTAGCAAAGACAATTTTCTGAGTTGATTCCTAGATTTGGTGTACCCTGTTGTATCAAATCAGACCAGGGTTCTCAATTTAAATTTAAAATTTTTGTTTCATTGTCCCAAGCTTAAGGGAAACAGTAGAAACACACCTAAAACAAACCCTAAAGAAGAGATAAGCTAAAATCTGAGAGGAAACTGGTCTCAAGTGGCCTGAAGTTTTGCCTTTAGTTTTATTCAGTATAAGAAGTGCAGTCAGTGACCCTAGAAATTTTTTTCCTCATGAAATCCTCATGGGAAGACCCATGAATGTCTGCTACTCCCTGCCACAAAAATTTAGAATTGGAAGATGCTGATGAGTTTGTATTTTTGTGTTGCAAATCTCTTTGTTCTATTTTGCAGAAATACCACAGCACTTTTTCCTCATGCAGTCCAATGACCCAGAGAGCAGGACCATCAAAACCTGCAGCCCAGAGACTTTGTCTTCATTAAAGTACATTCTTGAAGAAACTCACTTAGCTCCGGGCATAAAGACAAATACTTGGTTTTGCTTACAACTGCTACTGCCATCTGTTGTGAGGGCCTCCCCTCTAGATCCATGTGTCACATGTCAAGAGCACCCTCCCTTGTGATGAGTACAGGTGAGATTCCAATGACATCATACCATAGGATCATAGGAGGTTACTAGGCTATTGGCATTAAGGCCTCTACAAGCCTAGCCATATTATACCCCTGTTCCCTAATGGACCAAGATATATAGTCTATGTTTGCACATGAATCTAAGATCAGCACTGGCTGCCCTTGTCTAAGAGGGAAATGGATGAAACCTTCAGTGTAAATTTATGGTTTCCCTTCTAAATGTCCAGGTTACGCTTAAATAGAGTAATTGAGGAGCTTTGTTTTACATGAATTGAGAGTTTGTTCCAGAGGAGTGTCAACCTCTGGGTGACGTATCTTTATTTCCAGCATGTCCTGTTAATATCACAGGCTAGGTTAAGATCCTTAGAGTGAGTGAGTCTTGTCTTACTGGATTTGTGGATGTGCAGCAGCTTCATAAAGGCAGGATCTGTGACTGCTCTGTAGGCCAGGCACAAGTCTCCTCTGAGCAGTTTATATGATACTGAGTAAAGTGATAAGACCTTCAGTCTGTCTGTGTAGGTCATGTGTTGTAGGCCCTGAATTTTCTTTGTGAGAAACCTCTAAGGTCTCTCCAGATGCTGCGGATGTCTGGTGAGGTACATACAGAAAGGAGCATTGTGTTCTAGTATTGGTCTGATGAGAGCCGAGTACAGGGGAGTTATAACCTCCTTAGCTTTGGATGCTATACCCTTGCTTATGAGGTGTGCAATGTAGGAGGCATTCCTTACTACTGTGGACACCTGATGATAAAAATTAAGGCTACTGTCAACTTACATTCCTAAATATCCCACCAATGGGTTTGAACTTAGGGAGGTATTACTAATATTGTAATTAGCAGGGGTATCTCCTTTACCAAATGTGATAATAACGTATTTTTGTGTTTAGTTTAAGTCTGTGGCACCAATCATTTGTTTATGTAAGCCGATTTTGTAGTATGTTGACATTTTTGGGGGATTCAATGACTGCACCCAGTTTGCAGTCATCAGCAAACTTGGTAAGCTGTAGACCATCTATTTTTCCCCTGGACTTCTGAAAAATACATACGAAACAGTAGGAGGCCTAGCACAGATCCTTGTGGAATGCCAGTGGTAACAGGTCTGCTAGCAGAGGTGGCATCCCCAATTGTGACTCTGTGTGTTCTGTTTGTGAGCCAGTTAGCAACCCATTTAGTGACATAAGGTTTAATCCCCAGCTGGGTGAGTTTCTCAATGATTCCTGAGTAACAGATTATGTCAAAGGCCTTGGCTTGGTTGAGATAGGCAGTGTGAACCATTTTGCCTTGATCAAGGGCCTTGGTAACATTCTCAAAGAAGTTTGAGTCTGCTGACTCCTGTTTTAGATCATTTAATAAACAGCCTGGGATGTTGTCTGGTCCCATAGAGGGTGTGTTTTGGGCCTTAGAGAGTGTGGTTATGACCTGCTTTCTGGGGATCCTAGGCAGAGGACTGCTGACAAGTATGATTGGTGAAGACAGGGGAGGGGGGTGAAGTTTTCACCAAACCTGTTTGTTAGCAGGTTGGTGATGCCCTCAGGTTCAGTACAAGTGGTACCTTCCACAGCTAGTTCTGCATAAACTTAGGCCTTCCCTTTTAGATTTTGGATGTAGCTAAATAATGTTTTGTGATTTTTCCTTAACTAGGAATGCTAATTTAGTTTCATAATTAGCTTTAGAGGACTTTAGAGCTTTAGTTCACTTTGGAGAAATTTTTAAACCTTTTTGCTCCTGTGGGTGGGTCGGGTATGATCGATACTTTGAACGACACTGATTTATAATCGGACTTTACCAGGGAGGGCTCCACACATGGGATGGTGCAGCGATAGTCCATGTTGGTGAGCACTATGTCAAAGATGTTAGAACCCCGTGTGGGAGTGCTGACTATCTGCTCCACAGCATTTCTGTTAACAAAGTCCAGAAACCTTTGGGTGAGTGTATTTGTACTCATATGTTGCCCAGTCAATGGATAGTTAAAGTCACCCATGACCAGGATATTTGGCTGTACTGAGAGTGATTCAAGTAGGTCCAGCTAAGCTGTGTGGTTTTCATGGTTCATGGTGGGGTACCTGTAACTAACAATGATGTGGAGGGGTTCTTTCCTACAGTTAGTTGGACTTGGAGTAACTCCTGGGAGTTGTACTTTAGTTTAACCAGTCTAGAGGTATATTTGTCTTTAATGAAGATGCATAATCCTCCTGTCTTGGTATTTTCATGTTACTTTTTTGGTTTGAATATGTGGAAGTCATTATACCCCTGCATGGCTGAAGTATTCTCTGAAGCCTTGAACCATGTCTCTGTGACTGCGGCAAATTGAGAATTTTGTTCATTGCCTAAAAAAGACACTTTGTAGGATGCAAGTACCTCTGCTAGCAATGCAAAGCCTAGAGGCAACAGGTAAAGACCATCTCTGGCACAGCTGAGTGGTCTGTCGACCATATCATCCCAGGCTGTCAGATATCGGATCCCACTGGATTGACACCAGAAGCTGAGCCAATTGTTGAAGTCAATCATTTCTGTTTGTATTGTGGTATCATCCTGGATGAGGAGAAGAATACTGCTTAGGGCTAGGGACATACCTGCCTGTGACACATAATCTGAAAAGTCCATCATGTCTCTCTTCATATAGTCCAGTGAGACTGAGATACATTTCAAGGCATTCACTCCAACATGGAGTCATAACAGTACTTGTTGTTGAGAGACTTGAGAGCGTTCATGATTTGGTGAATCCTGGTACCAGACAGGCAGTTGACCGTGATCTTCTCCTTGTCCAGCCTAGTGAGGGGGACATCTGTGTGTCTCACTATGGAGTCACCTGTGACCAAGACAATTGGTTTAGCTATATTTTGTCTTAGGGACTTATTGGGTGAGACACTGATGTGTGTGTTATTATGTGTAGTGGGTGCTGTTGGGACTGTATTGTGTGCAGAAGGTTTGCCCTTGAGAGGTCTTTGCTCTTTTGGTATATTTATAGTAAGTACACCCCGCATATGTGGGTTTATGTGTTGTGTGCTTGGTATGTGTGGGAGGTGGAGTGTGGGTGCTGACAACCTGCTTGGCAATTGGTTTGTTGTTACATGAGAAAGAGAGCATTGATTCCAAATTCATAGTATATATACATCTCTCACATATTGTATTTGTATGTTTTAGGAGTAATAGGTTGTCTGTATACATGAGCAGCTCTGGTAGACTGAGTACAAACCCCAGCAAATGCTGTGTTTAAATATCAGCTAAAGAAAACAGTTTTCAAACAATCCAACCAACAGGAAAGACCAAGACTACACCTTGTTTCAACCATGTCAACCAGCAGAACTATATGAAAAACCATGGCATCATTGCATCTGAAGTGACAACAAGTGATGTTTTGCTATCCAAACAAAATCTGGAACCAACTGTAAACTATTTGCCATCCAAATTGATCCCACAGTCAAGAAATCCCCATCTAGATCAAATCTAAACTGAAAGAAGTTAAGTTACCCTTTTTACCAGATCAGGAAATTAAATCAAGTGACTTTGCTACTTCATCCTGGTCTGGAATAAACTTCAGTGATTATTTTTCAACATCAGCATTTTCTCTTGCTTCTGAATCCAACATCACAGATTCATCATGCCTTTTAGACACCAATTTAGGCACTGCTTTAGTCAGACAAAATTAATTTGCACATCATTTGCACTTAAAACTTTTGGTTGAAGAATATTTGCTGATCAGTTTCATATGAATCATAGACAACCAGTTCAACAACCTTGTTTACAGTTTCCTCAAACCCTGTCCACCACCACATACTTGTTTTTCCTATGAACTTATTATCGAGACAATTACTGTGATTTTCATCATCATCTTATTTTGCTTTATTTTGCTTGCTTTGGCCATATGTAGCATAAAAATAGGACCCATTCATGTGCCAAACTAACTGTATTACATACACTGATCCCTCAGAGATAGCAAACCTGCTAGTGGACAGATTAAGTGAAAATTTCACTCCCTTATCCCCTCCAAACTTATCACAAACCTTGCCTCCAACTTCCCCCCACCCTACATTAAAGGCATTAAAGCCTTGTCTAAGGCAAAACACATAGTGTGTATGGAATCAGACTGCATCGCAGTCTGTCTTCTAAACAAACTAAACATGAACTAGCATCACCATTAAGTACCCTGTTCAATCACCCGTTAAACCTGATGGATTTCTTCAAAAATGTGACCAGGACCATTGATGAGGGCAAATCTGTGCACACAGCATACACTGACTTGGAATAGGCCTTTGACACAATCTAACATTCAGGCATTACCAATAAACTTAGCAAACTGAATGTAACCCCCTTTGTTATAAGATGGGTAACCAACTGGCTCACAAACTGGTCACACACTATCAAAGTGGGTGACTCCACATCAACCAGCAGACCTGTCACCACTGCAGTGCCACGTGTGTCAGTGCTGGGCACCCTATTGTTTGGTATATACTTCTCAGAAGAAGAGAAGAAGGCCAAAACTAAGGGGCTGTAGCTGACCAACAATGCATATCACTGCAAACTGGGTGCAATTATTGAATCCCCAAATTATATCAGTATGCTTCAGGAGGGTCTTATGCAGACCAGCAACTGATGCCTTAGTCACAGTCTCAGACTGAATATAAAGAAATGCATCATCATTCCCTTGGGTAAAATCAGTGTTCCTTCAGACTATCAAATTAACAACAATACCCTATGTACCTACAAACTGGTAAGAGATCTGGGATCACAAATAGACTGCAGCCTTAACTTTGACCATTATGCATCTACTGTAGTAAGGAAGGCTTTCTACATAGCACACTTGATTAGCAAATGCATCACCTCTAGAACAAAGGAGGTTATAACCCCTCTATATTACAAAAGCAAGCAAGCCACCACGTTGACAAAGATTCACCAAGCAGCTATATTAAAAATAGATTTTAATAAAAATGTACTTTAAAACATGACTAGTAAGCTAACTACAACAGAAATATTAAACAAGGGATAAGCACTTTCAGGAAGTACCCTTCGTCAGATCCTGTCATTGAAAAAAGGTTAATCATATATAAAAAACAAACATCCAATCACAATAGCTATATAGACCTACACCCCTAAAGGGTAAGCCAATCAAACAAGTTCATTCAAGCCAAGGTATTGGTCAGCTTGAGAGCATATGAACAAATAAAAACCTCATACTTCAATTCAATATGCATAACTCTGGCCTTCTTCCATGAACCAATTAGGGTTGCAACAAATACCCTTGAGGATGGTCCTATAGGAAAAAGAGACTTATTCCAGTCAGAACTTTAGTTACTTAATAAAAAAAGTGTCATTAAGGGTCAAATGGTTAGGCTTCCATGATTAATTAGTGATGATTTATTTCAAAAAGAAATGTTTACTTTGATAGGGATGTTTAAGGATAGAGGGTATCCTTTGAAATTGTTACTTAACATCAGGAATTAAATTTTCAAGAAGAGGAATACATCATTTCACCTATCTTAAAAGTGTTAGACAAAGATCTAGAGGTGTGTACAAAATCATCATTTGGTAATGATGTATTGATTATGCAATATAATGAAGAAACATCTCTCCTGGTTTCCTGACTTAATGGGGTATGGGAATTAAACTTTGATGATGACATGAAAGGCAAATTGGGTATGAAGTACAGGGTTGCATACAGTAGGGGTAGGAATTTAAAAAATTTTTTTAGAAGGACAAGCCAAACCCTACGAATCTTATAGGTCTTTAATGTATAAATATGGCTCTTGTAGGCTCTGTAAATATATCAATGATGGACCATGTGTCTCACTTAGTGGTTACAATTGTACCTTAAGTTGTTCTGGCCGCTGTAATTGTAACACTAGAATGGTTGTATATTTAGCAACCTGCACAGCATGCCCAGGATACCATGTAGGGAAAACCACACATAGACTTTGTGATCTAATAGTAGAACATCTCAGGGACATTAAAAATAAAAGTATGCACAATGGCCTATATGCACACAGTGTCCACTGTGAAAATTTTAAGAAATTTATATTTTTCATCATTGATAGGGTTTACCCCAATGAGAGAGAGTGGGGAATGACAAGCTGGAATTTGAAGTAAGAGAGATCAAATGGCAGTTTAGACTGAATGCAACTCAGAAACCAGGTATGAATGATTATGTTTCAATTGCACCTATTTTAAAGCAGAGAGCCAAGGCAATTTAGTGTACTTTTCTGTATTTTAAGATTTCGTATCAACTCACTAAAGGGTGTATATATAGTGTCTTATGTGAACTATGGTAGCAAAGGTTATATTACAGGTTTGAACGGCTGGTTAATGTGGTGAAATTAGTTGATAGGACTAAATATGTTCTTGTGCTTGTTGATTGGTTGCTGTTCCTATTAGGAAGTATTTAAGCCTGAATGATTTTAATATGGCTATGACTCAGATGAAGCGTTGAGTTATTTAAGGCAAAAGTGTTAAGTCATTTTATAGGGTTCCTATTGCAAGACCGAAGACGCATTCTTTTGAATGCATCTTAGTCGAACTTAAAAGACTGAAAAGGCAAAATATTGAAGTGGCTTTTAAGTGAATTCTTTCCCTGGGAAAGAATTTGCTTGGCCGCTTTGTTACTTTGCTGTTTTCGGTACTGTACTGTGATCTTGGAGTTGGTATATTTAAGCAGCCAGGTGTGGCCCACATTGGGGTTGTGGTGGTGAAGCCCCCCACTTAATGTAATGTTTAAAGTGTTTTCTTCTTTCTTTTTTTTTTTTTTGTTGAAACAGCGCAGTTCGACATTGTAAGCTTTCACTTACATAGGGTCAATTGATCACAGTTTGCTTTTTTAAGCATTCGGTGATGGAATATAGACCTGTTTTATATATATTTTTATCACTTTTTGATTAAAGTAGGACTCTGAAGTATCCCCTGTGTGTGGTATTTTCTTATTTTTGTTTTGAAACTTAATAACTTTCCAGTGGTTCAATCAAATTACAGGCTAACAATGCAATAAAATAATAATATGTGTGCCCCATATGTATTCGCATATTCTGCGCCATTACAGCTACATCTAAAAAATGCGATCTGTAAAACTAAAATGCAATCTTTAAAATATGGGCAATAAAAACTTCTTGCCATATAGATCATTTCACATACAAAAGAGGCAACGTAATACAAAAAAGTCTGTTTGAAAGAAGCATTGCTTATGACATTAAGAAAGAAGTTGGCCATCATACAAAAGCACATCCATACAGATCAAAGCATTTAACTGCTTAAAAACCATTATCTTATATAATTCTAATGATTCAGTTTAACCTGCATATCACCTAATGAATTTGCTGCACATCTGTAAATCAAACAGGACTAGAGCTACCCATTCCAGGGACTTAGATATGGCCTACAATTTGAATAGGATGTGCTGAAGGACAGATTTACCTCCCAGTGACTGCTGCATCTTTGGAACAGGCTGCCAATTCATGTGAAGCAGAGCACTTCTATGATACTATTCAAAAGGAACCTGGATGAGTGGATGGGGCACCATAAATTCTTATTTGGATAGCACCCACAACCCTCCAGGACAAGGGAAGTCATTACTAAATACAATACTGGGTATTGACAAGAGTATCTATGGTATTACATTGGGATGAAATGGCTAGGCTTGAAATGACCTCTGTGCATCATTATCTGCAACCATTGAAAATTTAAGTATTGAATCATTTCTTAATAGACCTACACACATTCTACAAACAGAGACAGGCATTTGGTTAGAATCAAATTGAGAGCACCTGAATGGCATCTAGATTTAATACTTTCTTTGCTGCTTTGTATACTTATGTACAAGTCGCCAGTGTTAGCAACTGCTGGGTTTGGCACTTATACATACTGCACATAATGGGGGTATTCCACTGATTCTGCACCACTGTCTGATTCAGAGCTTCATACTGCATTCTGTCTTTTTTCTTGCTAAAATTCAAAAGAATAAACATGCTTCTAGCCCCTTTACAGGCCACTTCATCTATCAATGACTGTTAAAGAACATGTTTCCGATCAAACAAATTAAACACTTTTTGTTGGAAACAGTGCTCGCAATTTCTCTTGGAAAAATTATAATGGAGCTTGAAGGCAGGGCATGGTAGCATTGCATAAATATTACTACATTTGTGGAAAGGAAGCTTATCCCTGGCTGTCTACAGACTGGTCTGTTTTTTGTTATATTGGACGTCTTATTCCAGCAATATGACATACAGCAGTTTTACTGAAGGAAAGAATACTCAATACAAGATAGACACTAAAGACATTCCTAACTCAGCTGGAAAGATAGTTGCCTCCTGTGCAAATCATAATGCTGTGCAAAAGACTGCTATTTAAAGGGCTTGCTCACATGGATCTTGCTGCTGATAACTGGAGAGTGTTTGAGTAAGAATATTATATTTTCATACAGGCTTTTTCTAATAAAGATGCACATACAAAGGCATTCATACTTCTTAATTTAGCAGGCTCAGAAGCCATTGAGAGGGATTGCTCATTTGTGTATGCACCTGCCATGTATGCAGGGGAAGGGGAGAACCACCATATTGTGATATAGGATGAAATGCGGAAAAACCCTGAAACGTAAATTTAGAGAAATGTGCAACCCTCAAATGAATATTACAATTGAAAGGCACATGTTTTACACAAGAAATTAAAATCCTGGTGAAAATATAGCAGCATACATTACTGACTTGAAAAGCAAAGCAAAAATGTGCAGATTGCGAGATGAGCTGATAAAGGATTGACTTGTGTGTGGTGTTAATAATGATACAGTGAGAAAGATTTTGCTTCAAGATAGTGATTTAACATTGAGCAAAGCCCTAGAGATTTGTCAAATGTATGATCTTACAGAAAAGCACACAAACATGCTTATGAATGAGAAAAATGTGCTTGCAGTAACTAACAGTGTGAATGTTGATAGTATGCAACATAAGGTTGGGTGCAAACAAAAATATAAACCAAAGGGTGTGGCAGTTTCTAACCCTAACCATAAATGGAATGGGGCCACAACAACCAACCTTATTGCTAACTGTTGTAATTGTGAAGGCAACCATGAACCTAAATGAGAAAAGTGCTTAGCTTTTGGTCAGCAATGTCACAAATGTAAAAAGTGGAATAATTTCAGAAGGCTTTGAAAGTCTAAAGTGGCACATACTTTTATTAAAAGAGAGCATCCAAGGAAGCAAGTAGATCAAATAGAAAGCTGTTAGCAAACTTTTCATGTTGATGGTGTCTCTGTGATTGAGTAAACTGTTAATACAGTAGATTATCAGTTGGCAGCAAAGAGCGAAATATTTTGGACTGTTTGGATTAATGGAAAACCTGTAGAGCTTAAAGTAGACACTGGGTCTGAGCACAAATGTTTGCTAAAGTAAAAGCTGATGAGAAACTTGATTCAGCAAAGTGTGTGAAACTTGTTGCTTATGGTGGTGAAGAGATTTAAACTGGTGGCATAGTAGTTCTGGCATGCCATTCTGCTGGGAACAGCTATGACTTTGATATTTATGTAGTCAAAAGACACATGCCGTCACTGTTAGGCCTCAAAGACAGTTTGTGAATGGGACTGATTTCATTTAATAAAGAGGTGCACCATAGAAGTCTAAACAACCATGATAGTTTTACACAGAATATTTTTTGTGAATATGCTATTTTCACAGACGAGCTTGGTAAACTACCAATCACATATTCCATGAAGTTAAACCATGAAGTAAGCCCAGTTGTCAGATCAGCAATGAAGGTTCCAGTTGCAATGCAGAGCAAAGTGAAAACAGCAATAGACAAAGTGGTGAATTTAGGTGTGATAACTGCATTAAACGAACCAACATAATGGGCATCCTCCATAGTTGTAGCTCATAAGAAAAGCTCAGATGATATTCAAATATGCATTGATCCCAGAGATTTAAACAAAGTGCTTAAATGTCCTCATCATCCGATGCACACAGTAGAAGAAGTAGCAGTTCTTATGCCAAATGCCACTATTTTTCAGTCTTAGATTCTAAAAGTTCATTTTGGTAAATTTTGCTGGATCACAAATCTTCATTGTTAACTACTTTCAGTACAACATTTGGTAGATACAGATTCTTATGAATGTCATTTGGGATAAATTCTGCCAGTGAAGTTTTTCAACATGAGATGGAACAATTTTTTTCAGGTTATCCATGTGTAGATGACATTATTGTAGGGGGCAATATTGAAGATGAACATGATAGAAACCTCAAGAAAGTTCTAGACCATACATGTGAAGTCAGTCTTAAACTGAATCCTCAGAAATGTAAATTCAAGCTGAAAGAAGTTACTTATGTGGGACATTTGTTTACCAGTTCTGGCTTACAACTAGATCCATCTATGCAAGCAGCAATTCTTGAAATGTCAGTTCCAGACAATTTTACATCTTTACAATGCTTAATAGGCATGGTCAGCTAGTTAGGAAAGTTCATTCCAGACCTGAGTGAGCTTTCAGCACTGTCATGTGAGTTGACATGCAAAAATGTAAACTGGTCCTGGTTAGAACAACACCAAAGAGCATCTGACGTTCTGAAACAGAACATTGCCAGTCCACCCACATTCATATATTACAATGTTCACAAACCTGTAACTCTTTAATGTGATGTTTCTAAGTATGTCTTCAAGAAGGCACTGTAGCCTATGTATCCGGAACTTTAACCCAAACTGAGATGCAATATGAGAAAATTGAAAAATAACTTTTTGTGGTAGTGTTTACATGTTCAAAGTTCATTGATTATATTTATGGCAAACCTGTTCAGAGACTGATCACCAACCTCTAGTGACTATTCTAACAAAGCCAATGCATTTATCCCCAGCACATCTGCAACACATGATATTAAAATTGCAAAAGTACAATTTCAATATTGTCTATACAAAAGGCAAATATTTACACCTTGCAGATGTTTTGTCAAGAGAACCCAAACAAACCACAGAACAGCATGACAATGAGAAAGCAGACTTTGAAGTCATGGAAGTGAGAACATTTTCCTCATCACATCTTGATGAACTGAGAAATCACACAGCTCAAGACCCTGTTCTCCAGAAGCTGACAAATTGTATCAGTCATGGATGGCCAGTGTAATAAACCAGTCTACCACTTGACATACAAAAGTATTTTCCTTACCAAGGTGAGCTCATGATGGAATATGGAATCATCATGAAAGGTCTTAAATTGGTTATTCCTTCAGCATCACAAAAGGAATATATCAACATTTTGCATCATGGTCACCCAAGAACTGATTCTACCCAAAGGAGGGAAAGATGCATAGTATTTTGGCTTTCTGTGTCAAAAGATAAAGAGAAGGAAACTCTAGCATGTTCCATTTGCTATAGTACTAAATTGCACCAACAAAAAATGGTTGACAGTCACTACTGATATTTTCAAATGAAATGGTCAACATTACTTAGTGTTGGTAGGCTCTTACTTGAATTGATTTAAATTTGACCTTCTTCCTAACTTAACATCCAGCACTGTCATTACAAATCTGAAGAGACATTTTTCTATGCATGATAATCCACACAAAGTCATATCTAACAGTGGTGCACAGTTTACAAGTCAGCAGTTCAAGAAATTTGGTAAGTCTTGGGATTTTGTCCATGTTACTAGTAGTCCGGAGTACCCACAGTCCAATGGATTAGCTGAGCATACAGTTCAAAGTGCAAAATATTTGTTAGAGAAATCCAAGAGAGATGGTACAGATGTTTTTCTTAACCTGCTTAATCTCAGAAACATTCTTATTTGGTTCACCTGCTCAGAGATTAATGTCTAGAGAAATAAGAATAACTTTACTGATCAGTAAACAACTCTTGATTCCAAATGCTAAGAACAAAAGAGTGGTCCAGACTCAACTTTTGAAAAAACATCAGTCACAAAAGTTGTACTACGATTAATCTAGCAAATCTCTTAGACCACTCAGACAAGGAGAGATCATACTGATGCAAACATCTAAAGGATATGACTGAGTGGGAATTATCAAAAATATTGTGAAGAACCAAGATCTTATATTGTACAATCATAAGGAATGAATTTCAGAAGGAATTGAGGACATATGCTTCCAGTCTCTGAACCAGTGGCACAGCCGATTGCCTGATCCAAAGACTATTTCTCAGAGTGACCCTACACTTGTTCAGAATTCAGAGAACAATGTACTTACCTCAAATAATCCTGATGTAATCCCTGAAGTTCCTATTGAGAAGAATTTCCTAGAGACTGTCCCTGTTGCTAAGCCCAGTCAAAGTGTTTATGTAACCAGATCTGGTAGAATTTCCAGACCCATTCCAAGATACACAATGACTTGGATTTGTTGTTAACATTTAAGTGATATCTAGCAAGTAGATTGTCTTGTTCAATTATTGAATGTCGAACAAATTAAAGAGGGAGGATGTACATCATTGTGTGTATTGTTCCTAGTCAGCCACTGTAGCTAGCTAGCTTATGCATATAAGTACTGAGCATGTGCAAGAACAGTGCCATTTTGTACACTCAAAGTGACTGCAGTAATGAATGGAGATGCACTTGTGAGTCTGTTTGAAGTAATGAGTGAAGCAGTTAGCTTAAACATGTTTCAGTTACAGTTCCTGGCATGTTTATGTACAATAAATATCTTGAACCCATACACTGCTTCATCATCTCTTTTGAATGCATGAGACAAGTGACAATGTCTATTAAACTTTATAATGTAGCCTAGAGAATAATTTTTGTTCCCTATTATTTCTACAAACTTTATTTTTAAAAACATTGTTTATTTCAGAGAAGTAAAGTTGACCTAGTCCTTCATATTCATACATCACAAATTCTGTTATTCTTTATCAATTCGGCATCATAGCCTCTAGTATAGAAATATTCAGCCATATTCTGTCTCATCTATCCTATCTTCTAAGAAATATTGCATGTCAAAATTTTGTCCTTACCTTTTTGTATGTAATAAATTGTTCTCTTGGAGCTTTTCTCCCCGGGCCTCCACTAAAAATGAACTTGTATTCAGTTGGACTCTCTCGATCAACAAATGTAAAATAAAATAAATAAATAAATAAATCTACAAAGTTTTCCCTTAATGTACTCAGTCCACTAGCTCTTAAAAATTGACTTCTAACTACACTTTTATATCCATGCTTGGGATGCATACTATTCAAATAGTACATATCTGGAGGTTTGAATTCCTTTTCTATGTATCACAGTGTCAAATCTTACATTTCTGAACATTAAATTAATATCCAAAACATTAATCTTATCAGATGAATAATTGAAATCAAATATAAGAAAGTCAGTCGTCTTTTGTAAATCAGCAACAAACATTTTAAGAGATTAAATACTTCCAGTCCATACCAAAAATATGTCATTCACACAAAACTTTATAGAACACCATATATTCATTTCTATAAATGCTCATACAATTATTGCTACATATGTTTATTTCTTCCCATTTGGAAAGAACGATGCTGGCATAGGTGTTTACAACAGGAGTACCCATTGCTATACCCAGTAATTGACAGAAATATGTTTTATTAAATAAAAAAAATTATTATTCAGAACAACATCTAGCACAGAACAAAACATTTCTATTTTTGTAGACGAAAAGCTACTATTAGTGCATAAAAAATTCTCTTATAGATTGTATACCATATTCATTGGGAATCTTCTTCTTCTTCTTTTGGCTTTTCTTGGTTAGGGGTCGCCACAGCGGATCACTGTCCGTTTATGACTGGCAGTGGAGTTTTATGGTGTTGAGTTGCCAGCCCAGCGCCCAACCTTCCACAGAAGGCACACACATGCACGCACTCATGCCTAGGGCTAATTTAGATTGGGGCAACCCATATATAACCAGACTTCTAAGGCTGGCAAAATACAAATAGCTATATAATTTAGGAGAACTCAAATTATCCATCATTAAGTCACATAAATAAGACTTAACTTCATAAATTGTACCATTAACAAAAGTTCTATCCACTTTCTTAAAAGTATTAGACTACAGTAAGATGCCATACATCCAATCAACATACTTATGTTTCTCCATTATATCAAATTTACCACCTTTGTCAGCTTATTTAATTACTTTGTCATCCATAGTACATAAATTATACAAAGCCTTTCTTTTGTCTTGACTTTAACTATAGGGGGAATTTAATAAAGCCTACATGGTCTTTTTTAACATGTAGACATTGTGGTATGCTATTTACATGAAAGCAAGCAGGTTTGTGATCCAATAAGCACTGCTGAGTGGCACCAACATGGGAAGTTCTGTGGCATGCAAATCACCTCATAAAGAGGTGAATGTCATGCAAATGAGACAAGTAGAGTGATCCATCAAGGAGATAGGCAGCCCTGCAGACCCTGTATCGGTGTCCATAGTGTACACGGAAAAATTCCATGTACAGGATTTCAGACAGATAACATAGGTTCATAGGTAGGTACTAGGCTATTGGCCCTAAGGCCTATACAAGCCTAACCAAAAAGGTACCCTGGCCTTTGCCACCCAAGAAAATTATTTTCATGTGCCCCTGTCAAGCAGAATCACATAAGTGATCCCCAGGGTGAATTTTCAATTTCCCATCCAGTCATCAAGATTTTTCTTGAAGAGTGCTAATAAGGAGCTCTGTTTGACATATATAGGTAGTCTGTTCCAGAGTATGGGAAGTCTCTGGGACAGGAATCTATCCCTCCAGCATGTTCTGTTTATTGTGGTGACAAGGTTTAGGTCCTGCGTGTAGCTCGGAGGGATTGGGATTTCTTTACATGGAGCATGTCCAACAGCTCTGGGTTTAATGTAGCTTTGTATGTTAGGCAGAAATCGCCTCTGAGTAGGCAATATGCGATGGAGTAAAGCTGGATTTTTTGAGTCGGTCTGTGTAGGGCATTTGTTTGAGGCCAGTAATCCTCTTTGTGAGGTATTTCTGCGGCCTTTCCAGTTGTTGTAGATGTCTTGTGAGGTACATACCAAAAGGGGCATTGTACTCTATAATGGGTCTAATGAGTGATGAGTAGAGGGGAACAATGACCTCTTTTTTTCTGGATGAGAAACCTTTTCTGATGAGGTGTGCCATGTGGAAGGATTTCCTGACCACTGTGGCAATGTGATTATCAAAGGAGAGTCTACTGTCCACCTGTGTCCCAAGGTCTCTTATCACACTTTCAGTGTTAATTAAACTACTGCCTATGTGGTAGTTCATGGGTACAGAGTTTTTACCAAAGGGGATGACAATGCACTTTTTGGCATTGAGCTTGAAGCAATGGCATTGACACCAGGCACCTGTCTCAGTGAGGCCTTTTTGTAGGATGTCCACATCGTTAGGAGTTTTGATTATGGCTCCTAGTTTGCAGTCATCTGCAAACTTAGTTAGCCAAAGACCTTCTGTGTTAGCCTGTACTTCAGAGAAGTAGATACCAAACAGGAGAGGATCCAGGACTGAACCCTGTGGTACTCCATTTGTCACTGGTCTGAAGTCTGATTTGGAGTCTGCTACTTTCAAAGTGTGGGTTCTGTCAGTAAGCCAGTTGGCAACCCATCTTGTGACATAGGAATTTATACCTATTGTAGTGAGTTTATCTATAATTCCAGAGTGGGTGATGGTGTTGAATGCCTTGACAAGATCTAGATAGGTTGTGTGAACCACCTTACCCTCATCTATGGCTTTGGTGACTTCTTCAAAGAAGTCTATCAGGTTTAGGAGACATGATCTGCCATTTACAAACCCGAACTGTGTGGGGTCCAGAGTGTGGAGATTACCAATGTCTTTGTTTATGAGTTCTATGATGATACGTTCCATGGTCTTGCAGACCAGGCTCATCAGGCTAATGGGGTGGTAGTTCCCAGGGTCTGTTCTATCCGGCTCCCCCTTTGTGGAGTAAGATAACCATCACAGTGGGCCATTCAATGGGCACAAAGTCTGAGGTGAGGCTATGACCGAACATGGTACTTAGGTGGGGTGCCAGTTCATTCTGTAGTTTATGTAGAAGGCAGCCTGGGATGTTGTCAGGTCCCATGGATGCTGTGTTCTTGGCTTTGGAGAGTGAGGTTTTTACCTGTGCAGCTGTGATTACAGGAACTTTGCATTCTTCTGGTATAGAGATGGGCCCTTTAGGGGGTGAGAAGGGGGTAAAGTTAGCACTGAACCTATCTGCCAGGATGTTGGCAATATCAGTTGGTTCTGTATATTTAGTGCAATTGTGCTGTAACTCAGAGCAGATCTGAGTGTTGCCATTGAGATTCTTGACATAGCTAGAGAATGAGTTGTGGTTGTCTTTAGAATCAGTGGCAATTTTGTTTTCATAGCTAGCTTTGGAAGATTTTATGAGGGATCTCAGCTTCTTACTGAGGCTGACCAGGGAGTTCCTCCAGTCATGGGATTTTACTCTTTTTTTTTTTTGCAACAGTTTCTTTCTTCTGTTGTAGAGTTTGTTTATGGCAGAAGACCACCAGATTGGTTTCCTTTTTTTGGAGGATAGCATCTTGGTTCTGTTAGGGATAGCACGATCCATGCACTCATGTAAGTGCTTATAAAGTGCATTTGTGTAGGATTCAGCAGTTGTACCTCTATTGTCCATTTGCATGGGTGTCGTGAAGTTTGCCACTTCTGTCTTAAGAAGCCTGAAGTTGGCTCTGCAGAAATTTTTTATGGTTGTTTCCCTAATGGGGGATGGGAGCAGGATGTGGATGTCTAGAGTGATTAGCTTGCGATCGGATCTGACCAATGAGGAATTGACCTCTGGTGTGGAACACCAGTCACCCATGTTGGTGATGACCAGGTCTAGGATATTGCTGCCCCTGGTGCGGGTGTGGATAAGTAGATCCAAGGCATTGGAATTGATGAATTCCAGAAAACACTGAGCAAAAAAGTTGGTACATGAGTAGTTTTCCCAGTTAATGGTGGGGTAGTTGAAATCACCCATTATTAGGGTGTTGGGTTGTACCCTAATATTTTCCAGTGTATCAAAAAAAGATGAGTGGGAATCCTGGGGCATGGTGGGGGTCTGTGGCAAGCTACAATCTGATTTGCAGTCTTCCCCAGAGTTAGTTGATCTTGGATGCATTATGCTGAGCAACTAGCTTGGAGGTGTGGATATCCTTGATGAATATGGACATGCCTCCACCTTTAGTGTTTCGGTCCGAGTTAGGTGGCTGAAAGGTGTGGTATGAATTATAGCCTGGTAATGCAGGGGTGCTCTCTGGAGCTTTGAACTAGGTCTCTGTCACTGCACAGATGTCAATGTTCTCCATTTTAAGGAGTGCCTCAAGTGAGTGCATTTTGAGGTTCCATGGGGCTATAAAAATGCAGTTAGATGGACAGAAATGGCATAGTACATACAGATATGAGCAAAACCATCCACCGTGTGTCCAAAAACGTAAGGGAAATAATTTAAAATACTTTTATTTTTTTTAATGATCTGGGGATGTCTGCACAGTGTACCGCAGTGCACAAACATGCTTTTATGAAATAAAAGGAGTGGAAAAACTGTATTTAATAGTATGTGACAGAAATGTATTATAGGCCCCTGTGTGGAGTATCTGCAATGGTGAATGGTGCTGTTGCTAACAAGGTAGGGTCTGGAACTATGTAGTTTGCAGGTGGTGTGTTCGGATCCCTATGCAAATGAGGTGGGGTTACTGAATAGTACAAATGGGTATCTGTATCTGCATATCACTTCCGTGGAGGCACATAACCATGTTGGTGTTCACAGAAGAGGTAGCTGACATCTACAGGGGGTATGTCTCAGGATCTGTAAGCTCATTGGAGCTCAGCGGGGGAGGGGGTACACTGACTGTTAAGTTTTATTTACCTTCAGGATGCATGTTTCTGTGTGTTTGCATGGCATGCTGCCATGCTGAGCATAACCTTTCAGGGGTGGGTGTACAGTGACTCCTGGTCTTTGTTTACCTTCATGGCACTTGTTTTGCATGTTTGCCCATTGTGCTGCTGTGCTGACTATATCTAAAAGCCAATGATATACTAATTACTGATGACCACTGTTTCACTTAAACTAGGGCCATTAATTCTTTTTAATGATGTATTTGGCAGGTGGAATGCACAACAGGTAGCCAGGTAGTCAGCACCTACAGTAGTGCAGTATACAGTATACATACACCCTACATTCTGATTTTTCACCCATACTCTGTACTATTAGACTTTGGAATTTTTACTGAAAGAATGCTAGCGGCTGCTGCAGGTCTGCTACATCTGTATGTGCTAGATACTGAAGTCAGTGCTGCTGGTGCTGCTGAGAATAGGGCTAGGCAGAGAAGGAGAAGAGTGTTCAGGCCCAGAGTAACCGTCCAGGAGCTACATGAGCTGGAGATTGTTGAGTGTTACAGGGTGGACAAGGACATACTACAAGAACTCACTGAGCTCTACCACCCTTAACTCAGACCCAGAGGCAAGAGAGGGGAAACCATCCCAGTGGAAACAAAGGTATGTGTAGCCTTTAGGATAATAGCCACAGGTACCTTTCAAATACCTACTGTGGACATAATGGGGGTCTCACAGGCATCAGCATTCAGGGTACTCCACCAGTTCCTGGATGCCATGCTACCAAATGCCAATTGTTTTCCCCTCATGCCTGAGGCAAGGGCCAGCAATATGCAACACTTTTACCATGTAGCCCACTACCCTTAAGTACTGGGTGCCATAGATTGCATTCATGTACACATCAAGGCACAACCCGGTGAGGATGGTAGAATCTATGTCAACCGCAAGGGGTACCACTCCATCAACTGCCAGGTCATGTGCAGTGCCCAGGGTATTATCATGAATGTGTGTGCTGGCAGCACTGGCAGTTATCATGACTTCCATATCTGGCATTCATCACAGCTGTACTGGATGTTTGCTAGGGGGACATCCCACATGGCCATTTACTGGGGGATGCTGGCTATGCCCTGGAACCATGGATGATAGCACCCATTAGAAATGCACAACCACCCACCAAAAAATGCCATAATGAGGCACATGCACAAACTAGGAACATTACAATGTGTGTGTTTGGGCTGCTGAAGTCACGGTTCCAGTGCCTTGATATAGCTGGTGGAGCCCTGCATTACTCTCCAGCCACATGTGCACAGTATGTGCCATGCTATACAATATTATACTGCAGAAACAGCTACAGCAGGCTCAGCAAAGGGAAGGGATGCACATCCCCTCACCAGTAACTAGGTCACCACAGCCCAGAGAAGGAGGAGTAGCCCACTGATGATGTCCCTGTAGGCAGATTAGGTGTGTTCAGTATGCCCTGGCAATGGCTAAGAGACAACACATAGCACAATCACTGATAACCTAGGGCCCTAGGGACTGATACCTTACTCCTACTCACATACATATATTAAAATAGCTGATGTCAGGCAACCCACACAACCTCTATCTATCCATGTATTGGTTGTGCAGTGCTTGCATCACACAGAGTTAGCCTTGAACTACAGGTATCTCAACTGCTGCATTCACAAGGTAAGTCTCTAAGCTACACATATTACTATAATATAGCATATGTATGGATCTGCTGCTGTTATGCAAGGAAATATAGTGGGCTAATTGGAGAGATGTAACATCCACATGGGACTACAGATACCTATAGTATGTGTCCCTTAATAGTCACTAGGCCTCATCGTTAGAATATTCACTACATCAATCAAGGGAGATGTTAAACAGTGTGCTCACATGATATCTGTACTACTGTATATGCCAGGAGATCATGTGGCATTGTTCCCCCAGTTCCAACACAGCAATGTAGCCATACAACTGCTTTAATAGAAATCTCAGGGCTGTAACATAGATATTGCTCACACCATTGTATGTATCTCCTCATGCAGGATAACAATGTACATATTTATTCTGCTGCCTGTGTGATGAATGACTCCTCTCTGTCTGGTGACCTGAGTGGCTCAGTGAACTAGGGAAGCTAGCATGGGTGATGGTGTTGGTGGTTCTAATCTGGAATTACTCACATCTTTTGCATGTGAGGTAGCACTATGTTGGTGTTTTCACAGACTGTCATACCTCTTACTGCAAGAAATCTGGACAAATCCAGTAAGACTGGGGGGGAGGGCAAACATCCAAACATACATAGGGTCAGATTTCAAATATTGTCTCCATAAACCTAGAAAGTCACTGGAAGTAAAGGTGTTGCATTTATTACACATATTCTAAGGGTATAACATCTGAAACATAAATGTTTGTCTGTAAGTAATATAATGTAGTGATGTTAATATTCAGTACTTCACCAGAAGACAACAAATGTATGAGGAACAGACCAAACATATGAGGCAAAACTCTGGACAATCAGTAGAAATCAGGACAGTTGAAGTATGCAGACTGTCAGTCTGTTGGTGGCATAATATTACTAATCAAAGTCACAAATTAAGTAAAGCACACAGCTGGGGAATGCTGTGGACAGTGAGTGAAGTGCAGTACTGCAGAAACAGGGACAGATGTTATTGTCTGTAACATAGAAAATCACAGTCTGGAGTACAGGCAGGTGTGGACTAGTCACCTTATTAATACTGACAGTCCCACTGGGCATGCCCATACACTTAGCTAAAATGAGCTTAATCCTGTTGCCCCTTCATGAAAATGACCGGTTACGTATAAATGTCTATACAGACACAGACAGATATACATATACATATTCATGTCACTCTCTCTCTCTCTCTCATTCTCACATGCATAGTATACCTATCGCTATGTAGTGACAAATAGATATGTACTGATATATATATATATATATGTATATATATATATATATATACCTATACATATTAAAATGATATATACACCCCCATATAGCTACATAGCACATATACATATCATTCACACACACACACACACACACACACACACACACACACACACACATATGCAGCCACAGTTATATATACATCCCTGTTATAATATGTGTGTAGATGTCTGTATTGTCTGACATACCCTAATAATAGTGAGTAAATCTCCACTATCACACAGCTATACTGTTGCTCAAAGGATCCAAGCTAAGGGTGCAACAATCCAAATTCCACTTACCCACAGACCCCTGTGCCTGCTGGATGTCACCACATAGACAGATACAGGTGAGCAGGTGCTGTAATGTATAGTGTTGTCAATGCATGTATGGACAGGGCAACTTGCCCCTGCCCACAGTTATGCCTATGTAACTGCAAGCAGCCACATATGGCCATACTGGTAACTGTACACACACATAGTTAGGATAATTACAGTTATCCCACTGCTTGGATACTAGATGCAGATAACAGTATGAAGCAATATCACACGCAGGCCTAGTTTGTGTAAAGCACAAGTACTGTACCTGCAGTCACACATACAACAGATTTAACTTGTGGTGTGTGCTATAAGTACTGTGATCTAGAGTGTATAACACTAGATAGGTAGGGGTTCTAATCTCACTCCAGCCCACTTGGTGTGTGACTGTGTCAGAGTATGTGTGTGTGTGTGTGTGTGTGTGTGTGTGTGTGTGTGTGTGTGTGTGTGTGTGTGTGTGTGTGTGTGTGTGTGTGTGTGTGTATCTCCCTGAAAATGAACGGACATGCCCGTATGGGCTATCCACCTGCAATGGTTATACACTTTTGGCCCTTTAACTTGCTGCTAGCTTCCATACTGCCCTCTTCTACAAGGTCTGATGATGTCAGTCACCTTAAGATTACCAGCTGACAGTGTAATATAAAATGTAAGCTGTGGCACATGCTATATGTACCGTGATCTACAGTGTATAAGACTAGCTAGGTAGGGTTTCTAATCTCACTCCAGCTCACTTGATGCTTGTGTATATATCCATATGATATAACCTTGGTAGCCTAGACATATGTAGGGTTTTGCAATGTTTTATTTGTAGTAAGTGATGTGGCCCCCAAAGGCCTGACCACAACAATGTCTACATATGTTATCAAGCATATGCCTAAAATGATAGCATTAGCAGACATGAGAGGTGTTGTGTGCACCACATACTGTGATCTGTAGTATGTACCATTACATAGGTAAATTTGTACACCTACATGCAGCCAACCTGCACTACATGTGTGCCTTGACGTGTCCTGTATGCAGTGATTGGAAGTGGTGCTAGCCTCAATGTAGCCATGTGTTTGTGTAGGCCTGTTAGAGCATTTTGAAACATGTTATGGAACCATGCTACATATGGCTTGAACACAGAGAGTACTGTAGCCTTCAATTATCACTGGTTGGAAAAATGTGGATGCATTCACTGCTGTATAACCAATACCAACAGGTTTGGGACGTACATCCCAGACTGGCATTGGTATACTAAATGTGGCAATCATCACAGCTATCACTGTGTGCAATGGCACCTTTGTCATGTCACTACACTGGTATATTATACAACTGCAACAGCCACACAGGTTCCAAGGTACACCAATACACATTGTAGAGAACATGTCCTATGGAGTCCATGTCAGGATCATGCATATGTAGTCTGTCTCTGAATTGCTTTGGAGTGTGTGTGTATGGCTCCATACAGGGAGGTGTCAGTTCCCAATGTATACCTCCCGTCTACCCATGACAGGACTAACACATGTGTCATCTGTGCTACACACCAACATCAGTGTGGTATGCATATTACATGCTGGTGAGACAGGTACCTAACACAGGCAATACACACATGAAACAGGACCACTATACATGTAACACACACACCTGCTGTGACACACATCATATGCAGGTTACACACTGGGATGCAGAACACAACAATCATAAATGTTGCCAGGCAACTGTTGGTACTGAACACAGGATATATGTAGATGTGTCATTCCCATCAAAACCCTGATGGCACTTATGAAGTGTAGCAGACCATCTCACAGATTAAGGTTGCATGAGTATACTGAATGCCAACATTGTCCTTGTTAGCCTGTTATACACATATGAACCTATGGTGGCATGCATTTATAGTGTTGTACCTTGCTGACAACATATGTTCACTGTGCTGACATGCCATCCTGTGCTGCTTTATTTCCACTGTGTATCCATAGGTTATCCCAACAGACTCCTATAACAGAAACATAAACAGGCTCCTGGCACACCTGTCATTGTGTAACTATACAGGCAGTTCAACAACAGACAACATAATGACCACATAAGGTACACAAATGTATGTGGCATACATGTGACAAATGCCACCATGCAGTATCTCTCATTAACCACTACAAGTGGCATGGTGAACCAACACTGCATTACAAAAGTACATGTTAACTAATATAGTCAAACTGTGCATCAAACACATAGCCTCATTTCCCTGCATCAATGTGTAGGATGACAGGGATGTGGCACAGGTATCATCACTTGTGCAGGGTGATGTGTGGAGATGCAGGAGGCCTAGGCTGGCCCAAATGGTAGACAGCGTGTGTGTGAGTCAGGGGGGAACATGTAAGATGGACCATGGAGAGGTGCAGTGTGTGTCTGTAGGTGACCTGCACATGGAAGTGGTGTGTGAGTGTGTGCATGTACACAGTCAAGCTCAGTGTTAGTCCTACACATGTGTATGTTGGACAGCTATGGGCCATACATGGTAGAGTTGACAGTTCATCATCTCTGGCCCCGAACATGGGAACTGTCTCTGCCAAGAGTTGCACTGGCACCTCCATGCTCAAGGTCAGAAGCAGTGCTAGTACCTGATGGTGACTGCTATCTGCTGGGACTGTGTCCCCCACAATATCACCCAGGACCACAAGCCCATGGCCTGCCATGTCATGGTGTGGATGGCACACTCTCCTCTGTACCACTGGATGTACTGCCACTACAGTATCATGAGTGTGCACGGCCACTTGGACTCTCAGCAGATGGTGTTGCTGACCTATGTCCATGGGACCAACATTCAACTCCAACCACACATACTACCACAGACAATGTGCGGTCCAAGACAGACACTGTCTCAACCCACCATCTATCCACTGCATCAGTCAACCAATCCAGGGTTTCCCCAATGTGGTAGAGGCTGTCAGAGATGTCAGACTGTGTGCCATCCATAATCCTAAGCATATGCCTGGTGTTCCATTCAGAACATGCCTGTGCCTCCATGATGGCACAAAACATGCAGTGGGTGACCCATGATGTGACACCTGCAACAGGTGGTGGATGGACACCAGGCCTCCTACAAACACCCCTGTCAATCTGCCTATGTGGGACTTTGCCAGCTCTCTGGTTATGGCCAGTGTCTACACTCACTGGAGCCATGGTTGCCACACTTTCCTGTTCAATGTCTCCACCCTCTGACTGTCCAATATCTGTGGCCTCTGGGGATGGGGTATGTGTGGACATACAGACTGTGTGTGGTGATAATGGGGGCAAAAGAGTGATATCTACCTCTGGGAAAGATTCAGCTCCTGACACCCCCACCTGTGCTTCACTGTGGCCACCATCATCATTAGTGTCTGAAGAGACCCTGACATTACATTGTGTAGGGGACAGACTCCAACCTTACGGTCACCTGCAATAAGAATGAAAAACGCAGTAAATTAATACCTACACTATTGTGTATGAAAAGCATCCAGGACTCCTAATAATGAAGACTCACAACCAGAATAGCAGTCAAACAGCTTCTTTCTCTGCCTTTGTCCACAAAGCACTATCTCAGAACACAATTCAAATTCAACTCAGGGCCTTTATAACCATCACATGAAGTAAAGCAAGTCAGACATTACCAGTAATATTTACCTTTTACTTACTCAGTATGACACTATAATTGAAAGATAAAACACATAAAACCCAGTACAACTCTCTTCATAATTATATGGAAATACATATTTCACTGCCTAATGTATTTGCCTTCAACCTGTTGTATTTTAAAAGGAATTTTAGATTCCTTGCCTCATTTAAACTAGGAGCCTGATCTGCTCTTACCTGTAAGTGCCAAAGTGTATCTGTTTGTTGAACTACACTCCTGTGACTACACCCTCTCAAAACCTTGGGTACCTCTTCCAGAATGGCATTTAAAAACATCCTACACTGTCTACACACATAAGTATGTGTACATAGGACATTATTCTTGCCCTTAACTGTACTAGACTATAATTGTTCCTTAACAAAACAAGTGTCATATGTACCAGGGGAAGGACCACGGCCTTGGGCAATACCTGATGGAACTGTGAAAAGTTAAGGGTGGGGTAATGTCAGCACTACTGCATGTTGCAGTACAACAAGGTAATACATCCATATATCTCATATTTACAGTAGCTAATGTGTTACTTGTTGCATTGGTCCCAATCTGTGTATGAGTGTATACCTGAGGTTACACCCCCCAAGAACAAAGACCTAACCCCCACATAAATGTATCTATACACTGACACACTGACTACTACATTCTTAAAGTGCTGATCAAAGTAAGCTTACCTGCACACTCCCACCTCCATGATGTATGGTGTGATGGGTGCCTGGGAGCTGTTACATGTTTCTAGGTATGTCAGGAATTCCTCAGTGGCTGAGGTTTGTTGTTCTGCTGCAGGCCATCCACCAGTGACAGCACAATCCCTGACTATATCCACTGCCCATCAACATGCAGCATTAATCATATTGGTTGCCCGGTGTCGAACCTGCTCATAATTCCTGCCCTCATGGCATTAATGTCACGGACAAGGTCTGACCACAATGCAGCCCACTGTTTCCAATTATGTCTTCCCCTGGATAGCAGGATGTCATAATGCTGCCTTAGTCCTTGCAAGATTATCTCATTCTCTGCATCCTAGAAGGGCAGGTGTCATCTATGGTACATTATTCTTGAAAGACAACACAAGGGGAGCACATTACAGGATCAGATAAATGGACATAGTACAGTTTTGTACCTACCATAAATGTAGATGTCTGAGTGCTAATACAGCTGCAGTAATCACATATGGGTTTTCTGCCATCAGGCAGGTCCTCAGTCGGCCGAATTCCAAAGTCTTGGTCCGGCGTCGGTTGTCGTCGCTTTCTTTCCTGACGTCAGTGCGACAGGGGTATATAAGACACAGCCGATGCCATATTCTTCAGTCTTTCTTGCCCCAGATGTCAGGTGCCCCCAGAAGGAAGGCAATACATAATTTATATATATATATATATATATATATATATATATATATATATATATATATATAGATATATTCAATAAATGCAATGTAATCAAAAAACAGTAGATGCAAGCAAATACACCATAGGAGGATAACCCAAATTAGGTTGCAAGAGGAGGTGTTAGCCACTAGTCCTTTACAAGAGGGGAAGGAGGGAGGGAAACCAGTACTGCAGCTGTATTAGCACTCGAACATCTACATTTATGGTAGGTACAAAACTGTACCATGTTCATCGTGCATACAGCTGCAGTAATCACATATGGGTAGAATCCCAAAACTACGCACAGGGTGGTAGGCACTAGGTGGAACTGGGATGAGTCAGAATGCCCTGCAGCACAGCAGTGGCAAAGCCTGCTCTAGATTTGGAATATAAAGGCAGGTGGTAGTGTTTTGTGAAGGTATGCACAGAACTCCAAGTAGCAGCCTCTAAAATATCTTTGGTAGGAACTCCTCTAAGGAAGGCTGCAGAGGTGGCTGAGGCCCTAGTGGAGTGGGATCTGATGCCTGTAGGGACAGATTTTCCATGATAGGAGTAACAAAACCAAATGCAGTGGCCTATCCATTTTGAAATTGTCTGTTTGGTAATAGGCTTCCCTTGAGCTCCTACAGCATAGGACACAAAAAGTTGTTCTGATTTCCTGAAAGGTTTTGTTCTGTCCAAATAATAACGTAGCTGTCTATGGATGTCTAAGGAGTGTAGCAGCCTTTCCCCTTTGTTTTGAGGATTGGAGTAAAAGGTAGGTAAGTGTATGGCTTGATTTAAAGCTACCCTGGATACCACTTTAGGCATAAATGACGGGTTGGTTCGAAGGGTAACCCTGTCCTGATGGAAGATGAGAAAGGGCTGCACAGCCATGAGGGCTTGTAGTTCTGAAACCCTACGAGCTGAGGTTATGGCCAGAAGGAAAGCTGTTTTCCAGGACAAATATTGCAAATCTGTTGAGGCAGCTGGTTCAAAGGGAGGCAATTTAATTTTTCTAGAATGTAATTAAGATCCCAGGCTGGCACTGGTTGTTTCCTTGGTGGTCTTATATTCTTAGCCCCTCTGAGAAACTGTCTTAAGAGTGGATGAGAGAACAACGGTGGATCCATGTTGAATTCTGCAGAAATGGCTGAGGCATGGATTTTTATGGAGGAAAATGAAAGCCCACTGTTCAGCAGCTCAGATAGGTACTGTAACACCTGAGGCAAATTCAGTTTTCTAGGGTCCTGGCCTTTTTTCTCATTCCAAGAGCAAAACCGTTTCCACTTTGCGGAGTAAGCCTTTCTAGTAGATGGCCTTCTGGCCTCCAAAATGACATCCTGTACCTCTTTGGGGAGTAGGGTCTGTTGTGGTGCTAAGGAATTTTCCATGCAGCGAGATTGCGGGTTTTCAGCTGACTGTGAAGAGTTTTGTAGCTGTGCTGAGTCAGCAGAAGAGGCATTAGAGGTAGGGGCCATGGAGGAGTATGTGTTAAGCTCCTCAGGAGTGGGTACCAGTGCTGTCTTGGCCAGTCTGGAGCAATCGGTATCATCTTCGGTCTGTCTGCTCTTGCTTTCAAGAGCACCTTGGGCAGGAGAGGGAGAGGTGGGAAAGCGTAAACTGTCCATGCTGTCCAACTGAATGAAAGGGCGTCCACTCTCCAGGCCTTTGGATGAAAGGTCCTTGAACAAAACTTTTCCAATTGATGATTCCTGTGTAAGGCAAGGAGATCTATGTCTGGCCTCCCCCACGCTTGGATTATCCTTGTAAACACTTGAGGTTGCAACTTCCATTCATGTGGATCTGTCATATTTCTGCTTAGATTGTCTGCCAGCATGTTTTCCAGACCTGGCAAGTACTGTTCTTGAAGCTCGATGTGCCATTCCAGAGCCAAGTTCCAAAGTGTCATGGCTAGTCTGCACAGGGGGTATGACTGTGTTCCTCCTTGTTTGTTTATGTACCACATTACTGTGGTGTTGTCTGTTCTTATCAATAATTGTCCTGGATGTAGGAGGTCCTTGAATGCTGTTATTGCATTTATCACTGCTAGCATTTTTTTTTGATTTATGTGAAGGTGCTTTTCCTTTTGGGACCATTTGCCCTGAATGCACCTGCCAGTCATGTGTGCCCCCCAGGCGTAGTCTGAAGCGTCTGTTGTGATGACTTGATTTGCTTGAGGCTTGCAGAATGGGAGACCTGTGTTTGCTTGACATGTTTGGGCCCACCATAGAAATTCCTTTTGCAAACATGGAATTATTGGTATTATTGTTTCCAAACTGTGGCTTTGATGAGACCATAGGTTTTTTAGGTACCACTGAAGTTTCCTCATATGCAACTTTTCACATGGGATTAAAAGAATGCAAGATGCCATGAATCCCAGAGCCTGCAGGATTTTCCTTGCAGTAAGCCTGGTACAATTTGCTAGTATCTTGAAGTACTGAGTTAGTTGCCCCTGTTTTTCTGGTGTAAGATAGGCCATCTGGGTGTTTGTGTCCAAGTTGGCACCCAGGAAAGTTATTTTCTGAGATGGTGTTAGCCTGGATTTCTCTTTGTTGATTGTGTATCCCAGAGAATTCAGTAGCCGTGTTGCATAAGCCAGATGTTCGAGAAGTATGTGCTTGCTGTCCGCTTGGATCAGGCAGTCGTCCAAATAAGGGTAAATTTGTATCCCTTGAAGTCTTCAGTAGGCAATTACTGATGCCAGGCATTTCGTGAATACTCTGGGTGCAGTAGATAAGCCAAAGGGCAATGCAGAGAATTGATAGTGGATTGAACCTGCAAGAAATCTGAGGTATCTTCTGCAGCTTTGTCTGATTGGGACGTGCAGGTATGCTTCCCTGAGATCCAATGTTACCATCCAAAACTCCTTGCCCAGCATGGGAAGAAGCTGCTGTAATGTGAGCATCTTGAATTTTGGTACGAGTAAAAATGTGTTTAGGATGGATAAGTCCAAAATGGGTCTCCAGTCGGTTCCTTTCCTTGGTACCAGAAATAGCCTGGAATAAAAACCTTGACCTTGTTCGTGAGCAGGTACCTCTTGAATAGCTTTCATGTCTATGAGCTTTGAAATTTGTAGTTGTGCCTCTGCCCTTTGATTGTGTGGCAGGTTTGGCATGCCTCTCATTTTTGGAAGGGTGTGAAAATGAAATCTGTAACCTCTGCTTATAACGTCCAGGATCCATTTGTCTGTTGTGACAATATGCCAATTTCTTGTAAATAATGCCAGCTTTCCTCCCAAGGGTGCTGCCAGCTGAGACTTGCTTGGCAAGCAAAGGAGGAAGTCATTGGGTTTGTTTTCTGTATTGTTGTGCATTGTCTTCGCCACCTCTTGGTGCTGGAGTTTGCCATTGTCTGCCTCTATATGATCCCTGAGATTGTCCTCTGCCCCTTGTTCAGCTGTATCTACCTCTTCGTGCTTGTCCGTGGCTGGAAAGGACCAGTTTTTAGAAGGCCAATTTCTGCTAAAATGAGGTGGTTGTACCTGTAGAAAAGCCTTGACAGTTTGCATAGATTTAGCTTTTTCTTCCATTTTCCGTAGTATCTCCTCAGCATTAGTACCAAATAGTACATCCTTTTGTAAAGGAGCATCTAGTAGTTTAGCTTTAACATGATCAGGCAAGCTTTGCTCCCTAAGCCAGGCATGTCTACGAATGACTGATCCTGTAACAGCAGCTCTACTTGAGGCCTCTAAAGCATCATAGCCACATTGTAAGGTGTGTTTATGCACTTGTTCTGCACTATACATCATATCCTGCAATTCCTTCAAATCTGGTTGTTCAGGCTGAGACATTTTATTTCTTAATTGTGATAACAGAAAATGCTGATATTTAAGCATATGGAACTGACAATTTAAGGCCCTCATGGCTAGGGTGGCCGAGGTATATACCTTTTTTCCCCACCTTTCTAAGGATCTAGATTCTCTTTCGGAAGGTAGTGGATTCTTGGCAGTAGAGGCCTTCATCCCCTTGGGGCCTTGAGAAATGGTTTCAGGGTCAGCATTATGGCCTTTGAAAAGAAATTGGTGAGAGTTAGGAACTCTGTAGTACCTATCAGGTTTGACAGGGGCAGGAGGCAGGGAATCCGGATTAAGACAAGCCTCCGAGTAGACATCATCAAGTATGTCCAAGACAGGAGGAATAGCCAGAGGTCTGTGTTGAGGTAACAAAAGAAATTCCCTAAGCCTTTTCTTGGAATCAGAAAAGCCTTGGCCTTCCCAATGGAAGTGTTCCCTCAAAGTGTGCAAGGTTTCCCCAAAAGAAAAATCCTCGGGGGAGATACAGAAGGAATGGACTGTTCTGCATCAGAATCTTCATAAGGGGAGTACGAATGTTCCTCTACATCAGAATGTTCTGAGAAAATGGAACCGTGTTCAGAAGAGGGACAATCTTCCTCCACCCTGGGTCTCTTGTCTGGAGGGGGTTGGGAACCACTGATAAGAGTAATTAAATCCTCAGCCATTTTGAGCATCTGCTTTTTAGGCATGGGGCCTGGAGATGGGCCCTGTGCAACAGGCCTCTTGGGATGCATGGCTGATTTGGACTTAGTAAAGGCCTTAATGGAAAAGGAAGATGAGGGTCTAAAGACACCTTGGGTGGAAGTGGACCTGTCCACATTAGGAGGCTCAACACTCACCGAGGCTTCGGTGGTTGTAGTCTGAGTAAGGGCCGAGGTACCTGCGGTCTCGGTTTCAGAAGACACCGCCAAGGAAGTGTCATCGGTAGTCAGGGACTGCATAGGCGTCTCGCTGAGGACCGGACCATGTGTAGCCGGTTTTGGCGTGGTGTTGGTGGAGGCCGCGGACCTTGCGTGTCAGTCCTTGTCCTTGCATTTTTGGACAAAACGGTAGTCGGAGTCTCCGACGACATTTTATAATTAAAGGCTTTACCAAAATAATGTTGGGCGAACTTCGCCTGATGCTTAATAGTGCGTTTATTGAAAGTAGCGCAAAAGCGACAGCCCGGGACGTAGTGGTCTGGACCTAAACAAGGTATGCAGGGGGAATGGAAATCCTTATGCGGTATTTGCTTCCCACAAGAAATACAATTGTTAACTTTGTCTGACATCGGTCTGAGGCAAGAAAAGTTTCCCCAACGGGGTACTTAGCTTTAATGAAGACTTCGGTTTTCCGATTTTTGTAAATTCAGGAGCTGGCTGACCGGCACTTGCGAACTGCTTCTGCTTCGGGCATCGCGTGGCAAAAAAGACTGAAGAATATGGCGTCGGCTGTGTCTTATATACCCCTGTCGCACTGATGTCAGGAAAGAAAGCGACAACAACCGACGCCAGACCAAGACTTTGGAATTCGGCCGACTGAGGACCCGCCTGACGGCAGAGAACCCATATGTGATTACTGCAGCTGTATGCACGATGAACATCCACTATGTACAGATACAGCAAGGGCAAAATGGCTGACACTATCCAATGCTTGCTCACACATGGCATAACCCACAATGTGACAACATACTGTGTGTGTGGATACAACAGAGATAGTGCCATTACCGTGGTATTCCCTGTGTGCCATGGCAGCTTCTGCTGTATGACAATGCACCCAACACTGCAGTCCACTGTGGTGTATCCCCTAAGGCCAACCACACAATATGTCATAGAAGCAGTACCAAACAAATAGCAGTGTGATATAACAACCACTATATGGGGACAGTCTGACAACACCAGTGTGCCACACTGACAAAAGACAATGCCACCCTGATGTATTGTACATCCCCTGTAGGTGTAAGTCAGCAATGTATCACTGACATGTCATTACCACAGGTCTATGACCAGCTTACTGCTGTAATCCCTATTCTCCATACCTCTATCCTTCCATAAATCCTGTTATACACAAAAAAAAAGTTACATACCTTCTAGAGTGAAGTACTCTTCTGTTGAACTGTGTGCCTGGTAAAGTTTCACAAAGACTGCCCTGTGTGAGTAAGGTCTCATACCAAATGGTTACCCATAGCCAGCTGCCTGCCTTTTAAACATGCTCCCCATCAGCATGTGATTAACTCTAAACCAATCTGTGGTTCTGAAATGCTAACTGCAGCCAAAGCAGCTGAACTGCACTACCATTAGCCAATGACATGCAAGCACTGTGCAATATATAAGGCCTTCATGTAGACCAGGGCCCCTTTCTTAGCTGTTGAGATGAACAGTACTGGGGTGAGGAGACTACATCATCACAGTGGGTACGTATGTAGCAGAAACCTTTACATTGAGCTGTGTGTACCACAGGCCACAGCTGCTGCTGTAGGTAGTAGACATAGGCAGAGAATGTGGACACTTTGGAGAACAACAAGCTGTAGGTGTATCTGTGTCAGCTGTGTCAGCCCTGTTGTAGAGGCAGTGCCAGGGTGAAAGTAGGTATGGATGTTAGGTAACTGTGTCAATAACAGAATACTAGGTGACATATTGTACTGCTATACAGATCTGTGGTGTGTCCGTACCTGCAGGTCTGTGACTTCATGCACTGAAAAGCAGCTATTTGATTTGCAATGCTTTGTGTGGATAAAGTGTTTATTAGTGATCCATTAATTGCTGTCTTCACAATAATGTAATTGAAATGCAGCAAAACACTGGATTTTAACCCATGAATGTGTGTGGCAAAATGTACTGTATGCATGTCATTTAACAGACTGAACTACTAAGTCATTGCTACAGCAGGTGTACTTGCAAGATATATATGCACACATACTGGCTGTGACAAACATTTTCTACATCAATCAGTATGTGCATGGCTTTATGCAAATTTATTTCTGCACCAGAGTCCCAGCTGAACATGTAATTTGTCATGAATGCCTTAGCAGGTGACTTTCTGCATGTTGCTGATAAAAGGGCACATTTACCTCCTATCACAGGCCACAGTTACATCAATTATCATGTGCTTGGCTGTCTAGTAGTGTACTACTGCACCAGAATCCAAGGTGCAGTCCCATTTTTTCCATGACTTTTTATTCCAGTTTGTGCTGTGCAGCATGGCAAGCAGCCCACTGAAACACACCTAATGAATGTAAGTGGCAATTACTATGTTTTGTTTAAACCCCCTGTTTTAATTAAGAGTTGTGTGACATGGTGGGTTAAAGCAGTGTGTTGCAGGCGTGATTGGCTTGGGTTTGAAAAATGGCAGAGATGTTTATTTTGTACATGTGACTTACAATGTTAAACACACATATACTCATTATAGCTGTTGAAGCTGCACCATGTGGCATGCCCCGCAGCTCTGCTCTAAAAAAATATAAAGAAAAAAAGGGGAGATAGGAAAGTGGTTAAATGGGGGCAAGAAAGGGGAAAAACATATTGAAAGGCAGGGAGGGATGTGCAGTAAGGGTGTAGGAAAGAAGCATAGCTATCCATTTGTTGTAAAGCAATAACTGTGCACTTTGACCAATTTGTACATGAATTTGGATTCTCAAACCCCAAAGAGAGGGGTGAGGACAACATAAGTACATTGTCAAGGCAATTGTACCAAATTACATGTGTCCAGTGGACACATGTGTGTAATGGAGAGCTATGTATGAGACAAAATCTTTTTTTTGGGACAGGTCCCCATTTTGTTTTTTTAAGGTGAGAGCAGAATGTTGGGGAAGGGACATAGGTACATGTGGAGGAGGTAAGTTGAGTAGGTAAGGATGCATTTGCAAATAGACAAGACAGACAAGACAGCAGACAGGGGTGGTGTGTGACACATGAGAGTGGTGACCACCTTTGACAGAAAGGGTGTTGTGGAATCTGAGTCCCATTTACATCCAGATGGCAGCATCGTGACTCACATCCCCATCCATAGGACTGTTGGCATGGCCCCTTCACTTCCCCGAGGGTGGCTGTGCTGGAAGCTGGGCACCAGGGTGACTCTGCCCCACCAGGTCAGCCAGCATGCCCTTAATCTGGCACAGACATTGGTCATAGCCACAATGAACTATCCTGTGCACCAGGACTAGTAGCTCATCACGGGTGACCACTCTGTCTTTGCCACCACTCCCAAAAGGGGACTGGGCCCCATCCCCTGGGGTGGTACTACCTGACAAAGCAGGTAGTGCAGTGGCAGCAGAAGGAGCGCCAACGGTCTGAGACCCAGACATACTGGGACCCGATGCCATGGCCAGTTGAGGCAAGGTAAGGGGATCAGCCAGAACCACCCTACCTTGACATGCTGTGGTACATGAGGTAAAGCAATATGTTACAGTTAGTAACAACCAAACCATTGTTAGTATTAACATAATGGAATATCATATTTATTAATCCAAATACATATTAATGTATATTATGTGCAACACAACATAATGTAACATAACAGTCAGTATGGTAAGAGTATGTCAGTGTGAAGTAAACCATGCAGCCAACAAAACAGTTTAACAAAATATGTTAATATTGAATCATAATAAAACATAATAATCAACTACATTTTCTGAAATATAGTATAACAAAATATGTTAATATTAAATCATAATAAAACATAACAATAATTAACCACATTTTCCAAAATATAGTTTAACAAAATATGTTAATATTAGATCATAATAATACATTACAATAATGAATAAATTAAGCTAAGGGTGGGGAGAGAGAGAAAAACATTCCATTAGTGAGACTGCACATAATATCCCTGACAACACTGGTCACACATACTTCTACATGTCTGTACTGACAGTTGTGTTACAGTGACTACAATTCTCCTGTAGCTGTTGTAGCATGTACATACCTCTCAAACTGATGGCATGAGACAATAAGGGGCAAGCATTAACAAATGCAGGTACAGAACTAATCAGAACAGCTTCATATAATGTGGACTTATATAACTAACAGGGTGTACTGTAAACAGATTTGGTAATACATTGCATTCCAGGTAATAATTTACCTGGTAAACATGTGACAGATGGGTTAGTCAGTTCTAATTACATTATGAGAAACTGTGACACTTCAGAGGCATGTTTGTGTACAGTAATTAAACTAGACAGCCAGCATGGCTTAGTTGGCAGGCATGGGAGTAGCACCCACTAGCTGTGACTGCAGGGTCATATTCAAATACTTTAATAATTGATTGCGGCAGTGTAGTATGGACAAGCAAAAAATACAGCCATACTGGGATTACACAGTTTTATTTCTGAATCAACAATGCTGATGCACATATTCTTGCTATTGAGTGTAACATTCTGTGAGCTCTAACACAACATCTGCACATAATATGGGATAACTCACTCATCAAATTTTTGTGTTCATGCAGAGAGATAAATTGTGAGCATTACATGACTGATAATGAAAATATAGTGCTACATAGCACTGGATTCAAAACCAGGACTGTGTGTGGCAAAATGTACAATGTACAAGAAATTTAAAAGACTGAGCTACTGAAGCACTGCTGACTACAGGGTGACTGATACTTGTCTTTAGACCACCTCCTGAAAACATACTATGAACTATGCAATACAAGTTACATGACTTTCCTCTAGCATTCTAGTACTGTTACACTGTTTTACTAGACTGCAGTGCCAATAGAACACAAATGCATGGTAAAAACCATACTGCCTATATTACTATAGCTGTATTTCACTTTCAACAATACAGGTGAACACATATTACTGTTAATAGTTTGCAATATCTGTGAAATCCACACACACACAATGTCTGGCCTTGGAGTGGGCTACCTCACCCATATACCTTTATTACCTTATGTCTGTGGAAGACAGAACATTATGTGACCAGTATTGGCCTAGAGAAAGCCTTCAATAGTACTATGAGTTAAGCAATATAGTTTGCAGGCATTTAATTTGCATTCTACAGCTATTACAGTGTTATACTTGACTTCAGCAACCTTACCTTATAGACTCAATGCATACAGCTCTACTGCAATGGTTATGACAAGACAATTCTGATGTACACCATTTTCTTGCTGTTATTGGTATTGTTTCTTGTTTTTATTGAACTAAAGTTGTTATTCATTTATTGCACTACTGCTCTAATTCCAACTTTATTGCACTACATGCACTACAGATCTCATTCCAACTTTATTGCACTACAGACTTTGTTGTATATATTTTATTGCAGTTAATGCTTTACCCTTTCTTGCTTAGTGCACTACAGTCGGCATAATATATCCATACTCACAATGCTCATGGTGCAACCTGGCAGCACCCAGCATAAAACTCGACATTCCAAGTCCTCTCAGCTGCAGCTGTTGAGATAGAAGCACACCCTTATGCATACCAGTTTTGCAGACATTCAGATTACATATTGGTAAAACAGAGGAAAAAGTACTTACATACTTGTGGGACATTCACTGCCTTCACTTCTTCCACCCAGGTGTCAAAGGTTCCTCTCTTTTGTCTTTTCAGGTCATCATGGTAGTGATGACACTGCTCACCTGTACAGGGGATACCAGTAACACTGGTGAGGTCTTTGGCCAGCTGGTCCCAGGGCTCTGCTGTACACTGCAATCCCTAGAAACAGCCCTGCAGCTATCATCATGTTTTTTCACAAGCAGCCCAATTGTGACCCTGGACTCCTGAATGCCCCACCACTGCACCTGAAAGCAGACACCTTCTCCAACACTCCCAGCCATATTGACAGATGATCGAACCCCAATGGATTCTGCAGAATTCCTGCCTATTGGACTTTATATAGGCTGTTTTCCTGCCCTAACATGTCATTGAGCAACATTCAAAAAAAATCACTGCATTGCTTAACATTGTGCAAGCCAGCCAAGTAGAGCTGAGTAGTGCACAAACAAGCACAATCATGGTCTTAGCAAAGCTTAGCACTGCGCAAACACTGGCACCCATTACCATGTTTATGAGGTGTAAACAGGTTTGAGCACAGTTGTGCAGAGTGCAGCAAAGCCATATTTTAAAATCTTGTCCATAACTTGTGCAACAAAAATACAGACAACTTATGATGGCCATGTATTCAAACCCTAGACCTACTACACATACAGCCATAACTCTTCCTATTAAGCTACATGCATATTAAGAAATCCAGTATACCTTCACATATACCACTGAGCTACTTGTTAGCAGTGCTGAGCACCACACCACGCTGCTCAAGCATGCTTAAACAAAGCCATAAATAAATAATTAATTACATCCATTCTCTAATTTTAGATGGCTAGAAAGTGTCGGCCATGTATGTATGAGCTCCCCTTGGCTTAGCTGTGCTCCACGCCGAGCTGCATAAGTGCCAAATAAAAAACTCATAAAATGTCATTATAATTATTAATTATATCCAGTTTCTATATTTAGATTTCTAGCAGGTGTCAGCTGTCTACATGTGAACACAATGCCACGCTGCACAAACATGCATTAAAAAAAAACAATAGCCATGTTCCTTGGCTCTCCATCAGCAGCCTGCCATCATTAATATGCATGGTGCACTGCAGAGGGAGACCATGGCCATGTACATGAATACATTCCTTGTAGGCTCTACACAGTGCCTACATGGAGTTTATTAAATCCTGCGGATAGATTTTTTCCCCTTATATTCAAAGTATAAGTTATAAATTTCTTGTTCGCAAATATTGTAAAAAGCTTTCACAGCTGGTGTATTAACAGGAATAAACATACTAGTTTCTTTTTCAATTGCTGACCAATCATTTGTGTATCATTCCTAAACAATAGTTTCAAATCTAAGTTTTGAACAAAAAGTCAATTCTCTGAAGAAGTCATGAAGGTTACCCTCTGTTGATAGAATAAAAGTTAAACCATTATCTAGAAGTGAAAGTTCTGTATTACTAAAAGAATGCTTAGACAAATTAACAACAGTAAACTTTAATTCAGAGATAATCTACTGAATGATATCACATTAGTCACTATGGATATTAACTCATTATTCACAGTTATTCTGAATGAATATGGTATACAATCTATATTTCCATCAATTACTGGGTGTAGCACTGGGCACTCCTGTTGTGAACACCTATGCCAACTTAGGTCTTTCCAAATGGGAAGAAATTAACATATATAGCAATAATTGCATGAGCACTTATAGAAATGATTATGTGGTGTTCTATAAGGTTTTGTGGATGACATATTCTTAATATGGATTGGAAGTATTGAATGTCTTAAAATGTTTGCTACTGATTTACAAAAGACCACTGACTTTTTTGTATTTGATTTGAATTATTCATATGAAAAAATAATTTTGGTGATATTAATATAATGTTCAGAAATGGAAGATGTGACAATGCAATACACAGAAAGGGAGTTCAAACCACTAGATCTGTAAATTTGAATACTATGCATCCCAGAGAAACTTATGAAAGTGTAGTTAGAAGCCAATTTTTAAGAGCTAGCAGAACTAATAAAGAATAACACAGAATTTGTGATGTCTGAATGTGAAGGACTAGGTCAACCTTACTTCTCTGAAATAAACAATGTTTTTAGAAATAATCTTTCTAGAAATAATAGGAAACATAAACATTATTCTCTAGGCTACATTACAAAGTTTAAAATAAATACTACCTTGATTAGGAAAATAATACAAAAAATGGGTAATTCTTAATTCTGACCCAGAAATAAAAAAGTTTTTGGTGAAAAGCCACATTTTGTATTTAAAAAAGAAAGGAACTTAAAACAATGTTATGTTATAAAGATCTGGCATTATTTCAACCATGTGAGATTTCTATTAATAAAAATAGATGGTCTCCTGTTATAAGTGCTTATATTGTAATTATATAAATATAGATAAGGAATATAAACAACCCAGTGCTAAACATAAATTTATGTTTAAAGTTTTTGCTGTTTGTTACGTAGAGAATGTGATATATTTTGCTAATTTTATGAAATGTGACTGTTTTTTTTATGTAGGAAAAAACAACCAAAAGTTTAAGGAAAGAATATGCTCTCATCTATCAGATACCTATAGATGTGTCGACACTGATGGTTTAAGCAAACATATTATGCAAAATGGTAGTTAACATGTTTTTAAATTTAGGGTTCTTCAGAAGACCTATATTAATCAACATGGAGGTGACCAACTGAATAAGACCTAACTAGCTGAATACAAAGCACTTAATTTTATTGGAGGTGATGTACCACCAGGATTGAACACTACTAACAGTACTGAACCCGTTTTAAAGTTTAAGCAAGGGCATATATAACCTGTTTTTAACCCGGGCTACATTGAATATGTAAATACACACACACATGCATATATACATATGTGTATGTGTATGTATGTATATATATATATATATATATATATATATATATATACATATATATATATATATATATATACATATATATATATATATATATATATATGGGTTCCCTTCAAAACATCTAAAATCCATAACATCTAATTTCATAACATTGAGACCAGATCATCTAAAATCCAAAATATCTAAAACCCATAACATTGAATTTCATAATATCTAACACTACAACTCACATGCAAATAACATCCCCTCCACATATAACAACACCAAATTTTTACTACATTTCTGTAGGGGGGGGCTTGAAACAGTGGGGTTAGGAAATTAACTTTTCCCTACTGTAGTGCAATCTTGGGTGTGGGGGACAGGCCCCCCCACATGGTTGGTGCAGGGGGGCTTCCAACCCTGCAGAAACATAGTAAAATGTGTGTTTGGTAGTTTGGTGTCATTATATGTGGAGGGGATGTTATTTTCTTGTAGTTTGTAGTGTTTGATGTTCTGATGCACATTTTCGATGTTATGAAGTTCAATGTTATGGGTTTTAGATGTTTTGTGTTTTAGGTATTCTGGTCTCAATGTTATGAAATTAGATGTTATGGGTTTTAGATGTTTTGAAGTAGACCCATATATATATATATATATATATATATATATATATATATATATATATATATATATATAATGATGTATTTATATCTATATAAGCATTGTATGTTATTGCATATGATTTTTATATGCTTTTATAATTTTTTTTATATATGGATTATGTGATGCGTGGACTTGTCTTGACAGGCTGGCATTTTTTGCTATATAAGGAAGTGACATAATGAATTGATTTTATGCACTGAGAAATAGTTTTTATAACTTGAAAACTTTGCTTGTTAATAAATTATTAATCTAAGATGGTTGGTTTCCAAGCTTATTTTTTCTGGATTCTACAATTTTTTTTTTTTTTAAATCTGCTTAGCTACTTGGAGACATTGCTGCTGTCTATTTTTTTTTGTCAGGAACAAAAGAAAATAGCATGTGAGGAATGTCTGATAGTAAATGAAAAAGTGTCAATTTATCTGAAGATTTCTAATCATTGTCCAATCATAAAAAAGCATTATGATTTGAATGATACTTTATACCATCATTTGGGGGAATGCGAAGGGTGAGGCATGCAGAAAAGGAAAAAAAATGTTAGTTTGTGCATTTCATTTCTAATATGCTTTCATTACAGAATGGATTCCTGAGTGTATTTTAGTATGTGTCTAATTTACTTCTTACCTAATATTAGTAACCACTAACAGGGCAGAATTGCAGAAAGTGCTGTTCTTTGTGGAAAATTTGATTATGGACTTTGGAACTCATGCCTAATATGGAATGTCATAAACAAAGAGTCAGGAGATCTTAATTAATAAAATTAATGCTGTAGTGGTTGTCTTAAGATTGTTGCAATAATATTCTTTTTAATCAAAGTATAAAAAAATCTATGAAGCTGCTGTTCAAGGGAACAGGACCTTGATTTTCTAGTCTCTTACATACATAAAACAAATAGTTCACACTATCCTGTGTCAATGTGTAAAAAGTTGCTCAAGCACCGACAAATCTTGCAAGAAATCATTGTAGCATTGCTATGTACAAGTTCTACAACATACAGATATTACATTGTTGAGAATGAATCACTAAGTCATATGTTGATGGCAGAATGTTAAAAAGTAAAGTACATACCTGAACTACAGTGCTTATGCCTGAAAACCAATATAAGGTAAAGTAAATTGTAAAAGAAATAAGCAGAGATAGAATGCCTGAGCCAAGCTTAAGTATCCAAAAGCTAAAGGAAAGTTTGCAGCCTCATGCTGAAGTTGTTAAAGCTGCTGAACCAAGATCTTATGTGGTTCATAGAGAAGAAAGTAAACCATATGAAAGAAGTTGTGACAATTTGCACAAGGAAATATGTTGAAAATTAAGTTTCAGAAAGATAGGCAACCTAAACTGTCATAAGCAGTCCTTTCACAAGAAAACAGAGTGAAAATTACGTTGGGTAAAAGCTGCAGAGGGAGATTCTTTAAATTGTGTTCACAAATGTGAATCACGAGCCATCTATAAGGAAAGTTAAGATGAGTATCAGCACTTTGCTGTTAAAATTTCTGTATAAAGGTTTGATGGAAATATATAGAACTGTTTCACAGTTAATCATGATTCTATGGACCGAGAAGATGATTCTCAAAACTCTTATGAATGAAATGGGATTTAGCTGAGATGCGCACCATCAGCTTGTTTTTTCTCAGCTGCCATTTGATGGATATATTACTGCATTAAGCTACAAAGCTCTAAGAAGTTTGAGTTGATGTTAAGGGTGTTCATGTTTTCTTGTTTATGTTTTGAGTCTATTGTGTAGTATATATATATATATATATATATATATATATACACACAGTAGCATGTTTAGACTGCATATGTGAAATATTTTGAGTGAATGTAAGTGTGCCTTTGCATCCAAGTTTGCCATCAAGTGATCATGAGTAAGGATGGAAGTTTGGTTCAATAGCACTGAACAGTGAGTTAAGACAGTTTTTCTTTTTCCCACTGTTGTTTGATTGCAGAGTTAGTATATGTGCAAGTTGCTGGGGCTGTGTAGGGTGCTAGGGGACACTTGTTTTAGTTATGTCTGTTTTCTTTCAGTTATAGGATCATTCAACTGAATAGGTTGATGATTTTGAACTTGATTGTATGGATTCATAATTAATACAAATACAGTCCTATATGTTTATATATAGCTTTTCAAATAGAAATGTTAGACATATTGAGTTAGATACTGTAATTACCATATTATGTGATACACGGACATTCTAGATTAGTCAGTTTTAGTATAGTTAGAGCACATGTGCAGTCTGTGTTTTATATAATGTGTCAGCAATTTTAATATAGTTAGAGCACATTTCTGTGTTTTATATATTAAGCCTCCTCACATGATAGTGCATGCTAGAATAGGATATCCTATTCAGAAAATGTAGGTGCTTAATACAGAGGGTGTATAAAAAGTGACCAAAAAAGACTGGTTTACCTGTTTGTTTATTTATTTTATTTATTCCTTTAAATTTATTCACTGGGGCACAACACTGATCAAACAATGACCAATTACAAGTTTGGTTGGAGCTGGGAATTTCAGAATTAAGTAATTAAATGAAACATCTCAGCTTATGCATGAAGAGTTTCAAAGGATAAGGGTATAAATCTTCTTGTTTCCAAAGCTATGAAACCTAATTAGACTAAAACAAATCAGTATAACCTTACTATCCCCCCTGACTGTACCCCAGAAGACCAAAGTCTGATTAGTACCTCAGATAAGAAAGGCAAGCTACACGGGCTGGTAGTGAACAGCCAATACCAGCTCACCCAGGGTCGGTGGTGGGGGTGGTGGTGAGAGTTAGCTCAACCTACTTCACTACTGATCCCAGCTGAAAGACTGTGGTACTTCATAATGTAGCTAAGAATTGGTTCGAATGGTTTCTTGCTATGTTTAAGGCAGGAGGCTCAATATGTGGTGATACATCTCCCAACTAGACAGCAGAACTCAGTAGTCACTGACTGCTGCACAAGGGGTTAGGACAGGTAGTGGGGCCCTTGTTTGATTATAGCAAGCTAGCTCACTCCCATGCATTGGCTATTGTCTCCAAGTAGAAAGAAATGTGTGGATATAATTCTCATCCAAGCCAAGGCCTTAATGACATGTAGGGCTGTCATTCTGGCTGAGGAATGAATGGGTCAGCTTCTCACTGGAGGAAAGAATGGGCTGAATATGGTAAAGAAGGAGATCTGTAACTCAGGTTACCTTGCAGTTAGTGCAAAAGATTATGGCTATGAGCTGTTAACAAGCTGCTTTCTGTGGACCACTGTCTGATGCGTTCAGCTTTAATTTGTCTATAGTGTGTGACCTTGACCAAGTCACTTAACCAGAGTACTTGGGGCAATTGTGACATTGGGATAGGCTCCTCAGTGGTCTTCTAGGATGCATGATGATTACCTTGACACTTAGGAACCTATAGAAGTGAATGCAAAGTACAAAAAAGCATCAGAGGCATGGATTCCAAATTATGAGAGGAAAAAAGCAGAGAAAAACAAGAAAACTGTGGTGCAATGATAAAGTTGCTTTGCTACAGGACAATTTACTCAAGGTATATTAGACAAGGCACGAGAGGTCTGAAAAAGCATTGAGGAGCTAGGGTATGTGACATCATATGTTGGCAGCCATGACAGAGCTAAGGCCCAATTATGCATATATATTTTGCACGTACATGCATACATATTTTATTGTGCATTCGTTTTCCAGACTGTTGTTATGCGTAAAATTATTTTGAAATCAAACTAAGAATAATAAACAGCAACAACTGTTTTAGATTTTATAAGTATGGGTGGGATGCTTGGTTAGGCTTAAAAAGGCACCAATGATCATTCATCTAGTGCTTACCTTTGAACCTATGAATTAAATTCTATACTTTCATATATATATATATATATATATATATATATACAGATATATATATATATATATATATATATATATATATATATATATATATATATATATATATATATACATATATATATATATATATATATATATGGGTTTATGTTGATCAACGAAAATCCACATCCCTGACGACCAGATCACCGAGATGAGATCGCCGACGCCACACATCCCCGACAATGGTGAGTAGTGCAGAATGGGATGTATTCTCATTTCCACAATGTGGTGCGATCTCGGAGTTAGTATATTTAAGTAGGGGGGGTGTGTGGAGGACACAGCCCCCACATGGGGTGCAGGAGGGCTTGCCCCCCTGCCATACACATATCTGTTTATTTTTTAAGTGTATTATGGACATGGGAATGAATTCCATTCTGTAATACCTTTGTCAGGGATGTGTGGCATCGGCGATCTCGTCTTGGTGATCCGGTCGTCAGGGATGTGGATTTTCATTGATCTTACATGAACCCATATATATATATATATATATATATATATATATATATATATATAAAACAAGGGAGACAGAAATAACATAGATCTTCAAATCAGTAAAATTTTAGTAATGAGATTAACATTCCATCATTAGCAAAGTGAAACATTTAAAGCAACATCACATAATCAGACAGCCGCACAAAACTGTGGCAGATTTATTGATGTCCTATCAGTAACTGCAGCAGTGTAAACACTTGATATTGTAATGTCAGACTACGTTCAGGAATGTGTTATCTTGGTTGTTATGGTAGCAGTGAAACAGTAGGGTGTTTTATCCTAAGGTCAGCTCAATTTCATAGCAGTTAGTTTGCTTCATATTGCTTTGCTACCTAGTTCAATGTCAGTATCAGCACAAGCAGGTGGAAATGAACAACTGTCAAATGTCACATCCATAAATATACTAAAGCATCCAAAATTAATTTCATAACAATGGGGTGTTGGACTGCATTGGCTTTTCTGTCAGGATGACTTCCCAACATGGGAACATAATTACCGGTTAATGAAAAAGAATGTTTCTCACTTATACATAATACAGCGCTACTGACAGTAGCAAATAAATAACAGGGTAGAGACACAGTCCTCTGGACAAAATGGTAGAACTGAACAGCAGAAAGCATATTCTACTATGTATTTGTGGTTTTTGAATGAACATTTAGAATTTCCAGGAAGTAAACATTAAAATATATATATCCCAGGAAGTGACATTCTTTTAACTTCCCACTTACAGATGGATGCACCTTCACAGAGCTTTATCATTGGATATCCAGGGATATGTGTATCGTTGGTGGCCTTGACACTATCCAGTTCATGTTTCACCAGGTACTGACGCTCAGACAGTGTCAGAAATTTCTCTACATCATCTGAGAAAGCAAGAAAGAGTAAAACAGAGTTCAGTGGAATTAGAATGTTATTTTACATTAAAAAAATGTAACATTCATTGAGTTTTTGATAAAGCAATAGGATTCCAAGGTTTAGGGTTTCTTCACATTTGCTGTACTGTGGATATTCAGGACACTTAGTGACTTTTTTCCAATTGCATTTGTGTCTTTGCATACAATATTTCCATTTTACAATATGCAACAAAGAGTGGGGGAGGCAAAGGCTTCCATAGCACACTTGCACACTTCATATATAAACTCAAGGGTATAGCAAGGATTTCTGTAATTTATGCCAACTATGTAAAGTACATAAACTCTTGAGGTACAATACCAAGTTTGTGGTTATACTGCATCACTGTGACCTATTCACATTCAGTGTGAACCCACAAAATTCATATTTGTATACCAAGTTGCTAACTGTACCACCCTAATGCATGGAATCCAGTAGATGTTTACATTGTATTATTATTAGCCAGAAGATTCAGATTTGTATACCAAGCTTCCGCCTATAGGACCCACCAATTATGCACAGTATGTGGTATTTCATTACATTGCTTGATTGAGACCTACTCACATTCATGGAGCAGCTATTAATTTCAGATTTGTACATCAAGTTCCTGACTGTAGCTCCTTCCTCAAGTAGTGCATAGAATCCAGGGTTTCATATATATTTTATCATTGTCATCTACTCACATTCAGGCTGCCATCAGACATTTCATATTTCTACATCCAGTTCACCCCCTCCCCCAGTAATACACAGACTCCATTGTCTGGTTACATTGTGTCAATGTGACCTTCTTACCTTCAGGGTGCACCAAGGAGTTTCAGATTTGTATATAAAGTTCGCCTACTGTTTGTTGCTCCCTTTGAAAATAACTGCCTCTTGTTTTATGACAGGTATTTCAGATGTATAGATAAAAACTCCATACAAGAACTGGATGGCAGGTAGTTTACTAAGACGACTACAAGAATTGAACAGCAGGTAGTTTAATAAGCAGACATCAGTATGGGCACATAGGCATTCTTTGTTAGCTCATTTGCACACTTTGTATTTAATTTATACATTATAAACTTGTGTAATCAGTGCTTTGCAATATATATATATATAATGTATACACACACAAGTATATATATATATATATATATATATATATATATATATATATATACATTTCACTACAGATAAGTAACTGCTTGGCCAACCCAGCAAACAAACTAAAACTGATGCAAACAAAACTCACCCATGTGGGAGGCTGCACCCCACCCCACAACTCCTAACCAAATATACCAACCAAGACTGCACTACCGCAGAGGTAAGGGGCAATGGTCAACATGCTGGACAACTGGTTACTTACCAGTACTGAAATGTCGGTGTTCCAAGTGGTTGGTCTTCTGGAGTTTCATTTTTTTTTTCTTTTCAGTCTTTTGAAAGTCAGGTAAGTGAGCTTTTGGGTTTATAAAGGGGGCCCATATATATATATATATATATATATATATATATATATATATATATATATATATATACACATATAGACTGTGACAATTGATTGAAGGTTTGGTATTTGTGAGGTCAAAGAAGGCTGACTAACCTTTTGTAGAAACACTGCATCATACAGCACTTCATCAATGTCTGTTTCTTTTTTTTTTTTTTTTTTTTTTTCATTGTTAATTCTTTTTTTTTTTTCAAAACAGGTTTATTGTTTTAACATATAAGAGAAATATCATAACAATTTTATACAAGTAATTAAAAATAGGTATTATTATAATATTCAACAAAACAACTAAAGTATTTACAAAGACATCCACTACAATCAGATCAATTAATTAAACTAAAATACCATGCTATTGAAATTAAAAATTTTTAACAAATTTTGTAAATTATCCCATACAATAAAATAAGATGTTTTTCTATTTGTTCTAGACCTAATTGTGTTTATTTCCATATGGCACACTATATTCATAACATTTTTAAATTCATTGAATGAAGGAGGTGTATCTGAAATCCAATTTCTAGTTATTATTTTCCTAGCCACTGCTAGAATAGACCATAACAAGGGAAGCTTAACCTTTTTAACACTTTGAGGTACAGGTGTGTTGAATAATATAAGAGATTTAGAAATAATGAAATTATCTGTAAAAGAGCCTGCAAAAATTCATTAATTGACTTCCAGTATTCTTTCAATTTTATACAGTCATAAAACATATGAGCCCAGTCAGCATTAATTTCTACATTACATCTCTTACATAGATTATCTTTATTATTTATTTTATTCATCATCAAAGGTGTATAAAAGATCTATGTAAAAATTTCCATGTATAAAGTCTCCAGACAATGGAAGACGTAGTTCTATAAGCAGATTCCAATATATATTGTTTATCTTGTTGATTTGGTGGGTCCCCATTAATAGAAGTGAAATAATTCCAGTATGAATCTACACTGTAAAAGTTTCTTGTCTGATAACTTTATGTATGTATGAAAGTTTACCTTTATCAGAAACTTTATGTTGTAAATTTAATATCAAGTAATCAATCAGTGTTGGAATAGATTATTTAACAGTTATAGACATTAAATCTATTTTATTAATGAGATGTTGTCTAAAGGTCTGAACCTCTAACCAGCAAGTTTCTCTTAGATCAAATTCTTGTTTTAAGAAATCTAGATTTTTAACTTTATTATCAGATATCAACTGATACCAGTACTTTAGATCATTATCTATAGCTAAATGAGTTCCTTCAGAAATAGATGACAAAAGCATACATCAATGTCTGTTTCTAATAGCTGATTATCATACCTGATACTTTTTAATATATTTTTATACATTTTAAACAGTTGTTATATCTGAATGTATAAATGTACACGTGGAAAAATGATGCCTTCCATTTAAGCTACCTGTTGAATGCTCATACTATATTACAGTTTCTGGTCAACTTTCTCAGGAAGGTCACAGCATGATGCATGAATATCAAACTGTCCAGAGAAGTAATATGTTTAGAATATTGAGCTCTAAATGCATTCTAGTGAACAGATGAAGATACATTTAGCAGGAGAGCAGATCACTTAATCTTTATGTTTGTTTGCATATCATTAATGAAGCATAAGAAATCATATTTATATTAGTAAACTGGAGTACTGAGTTATAATATCTGTCTGCATTTAGATAATGCAGCTTTAATCTTCTGTTAGTGTATTACATTGTCTACATTTTTGTGGGATTCTGTGACATGAAATCTACAAACTTATGTGCAACATGATTCTGATCATGAGCACCAGTGAACATTAAAACATATTTTTTCATTATAGGTATAGCACAGGAGTGGAAATGCCCATACAAATTACAACCCTATTTCATAATCAAAGAAAGAGTGAAACCAGAAGCTAGTTCTTGATACATATTATTTTATATATTTTTATGTTTTTACTTTATTTATATATATATATATATATATATATATATATATATATATATATATATATATATATTGCACAGCACTAACTTAATATTGATACTTTTGTTGCATCTGTTGACAGTGACATGGAATGCTGTTTTTTTTCTGTCCTCTGAGAATCATCAGAGGTGTCATTTTAGGCTTTTCTGACAGAAAAACAGTCAGTCACTGGATATATGCACAGTGCTGGTCTATTTGTGGCATGCAGCTGTGGTTGTCACACAGCCATAACACCTGAACTGTCACTGAGCAGCTTACTGAATACTGATTAAAAAATGTATTTTACTGCACTGTTGAGTTTTACTGCTGGGGCAGCCACGGTGGTGCAGCAGTTAGCATTGCCGCCTCATAGCAAGAGGTTCTCTTGTTCGATTCTCGGCTGGGGTGCCTTCTGTGTGGAGTCTGCATGTCCTCCCTGTGGTTGTGTGGGTTTCCTCTGGGTGTTCTGTTTTTTTCCCAAATCCCAAAGACATGCTGTAGGTGGATCGGACACTCTAAATTGGTCCTAGGTGTGAGTATGTGTGCGTGTGTGTGCCTTCTGTGGAAGGTTGGGTGCTGGGCTGGCAACTCGACACTGTAAAACTCCACTGCCAATCATGAGCAGACAGATGATCCGCTGTGGTGACCCCTAACTGGGAAAAGCCAAAAGAAGAAGAAGAAGAAGTTGAGTTTTACTGCTGTCTGGCCTGTATTTATTTATGCTGCTCTGCCTTGCCCAAGGGTTTTGCTTTCAATTTTTTATTTCCACAATCAGATATATTTCTTCAGTGATTTTCCCCTTTTTAATTACATCCATAGGTTCATAGTTTAGTGCTAAGCTAACTGCTCTTGCGAGCCATTTTAAGCCAAGCCAATTACACTTGTGAGACTCAAACCCTGGACCTTGAGTTTGGAAGGCAAACACCTAAGCCATTAAGCCACCCTCCTAAGCCATAAAGATCTTTCTGGAATGAGTGCTTGACTGTTACCATGATCTTCTGATTTCAGGATAAAATCAGTCAAACAGAGTCTAACTACACGGTGTAAAGTAGTGGTGAGCCATTACACCAACCAAGTGAGTGACCCTACAATGAAACAGTCATTGTTGTGGAAAGCATGGCTTTTTTGTATATGAGTTTAACCCCAACACTGATTATTTATGTATTTAACTATTATTTAGTTAACAAATCAAACATCTCTGAACTGTATTCACAGACACCTGTACTCACAGATTAATTTAATGTGTTAAGCGATTTCATCTCCAAACAAACAAGTCTTCTCCAGAACAAAGCAAACAACGCGAAGCCAACCATTTAAATTAAAAACATATTTTGCTATTTACAATTTTAGTGACATGTAGTAAATGACATAAATAAGGAATTCTTTAAAAAAGGTTTACTTTTTACCTGCACAACAAACAAATATAGCTAATAAGCTTATTGAATTAAAAGTATTTACAACAAAATTAAATTTGGGGGTAATGTTCTCTGATGATTTTTAGCTAAAACCATTGCAGAGACATAGCTTGTTCCACTCCTCTCCCTTTACCACCCATTATAAATTTATTTGAGAAATGTGCTGAAAACAATAAATGCAATTTCTTAAAAAAATAGGAAATTCTATAATTTAAAGAATGCTGAATTTAAATTGTTGAATAGATTGTCTGCTGAAAAATATGTGTACATTATAACATCTGACAATGGTGGGGGGACCAATCATTTAATGTGGTATGATGCTGAACATACTTTATAATGATGACCTTTAATGAGCAATCTCTATGAATGAAGTTAATTAAGCTTATAGTAGCATTGATATACTTTGACTGATTTATTTATTAATCAACAGATTTCTGACACACTATATTCCTTTTTGAATGTTAAAACACAGATTATTCCATATATTTTGATATACCATGTATACATAAAAACAGGGAAGCCCTCTGCCCTCCACCCTCCTCTGCGACCTGTAATTTCAGTTTCTGGAAGTAAGGCAGAACATTTACCTATATTTATTGACTATATATGAAAAGGTGGACATTTTGCCACAGGTCCTTGGGGACGTATGGCATTTATTAGATATTTTAAGGCCCAATGAATGTACTGAAGATCTTAGTTTGGTAACTCCAGACATCAAGGATCTTTTTACAGTTCTTCTACAGAACACCATTTTGTTATGGCTTAGAGAATTGTTACATGAATAAACATTTAGTGTTTGTGGCTGTTTAGGAGTGGTTTTAACCAATAATTATTTTAAATTTTAAGTGTGAAGAGAAGTATTTCAAAAAATTTCTGGGGTCACAATGAATACAGGTACTGCCCCACTTTTTGCAAATTTGACTCTGTGTAAATGGGCAAAAGACAATGGGCAGGATTCATGAGCACCTACACTTAGCTCACAGGTTAGTACTAGGCTAACTGTCCATGTGGGTCATTTTGTTAAGCCTAGCCAGTTAACCTATATGAGGATCAAACCCTGCACCTTGTGTTTATAAGGTAAATATCTTAACTATTATGCCAACCTCCCTCTGGTGCTGCCATAGTATGCTACTTCATATTCATTAACAATGGCAAACAGCAGAATATTCTAATGAAAACATAAGTAGCTGAATTGCATGCTAATTAACCAATACAACATGGCAGAACTATTCAGGTATAAAGTAATCATGTAAACTCATTGCTCCCTTCTGCCCTGAAATCTGAAAATCTTTGGAATACAACCATGATTGCACTTAGAAAAAAATGTTAGTGGTTGCTGCTGCCATCATTAGCCTGTATGTGCAAAACACTTTAATTCCAGATGCTACTGATGTTCCAGCCAGACCTTGGTCAAGAAAAAGAAGGGTGTTTAGACCCCATTTGACTTATCATGGTCTGCATGACACAGAAGTTGTAGAGCAACACTGGGTGGACAGGAAAACACTAGAAGAGGAGATAAGCAACCTTTGCTGCCCTCACCTAAGACCCAAGGGAAATCATGGAGAACCCACTCAAGAGGAAACAAAGGTATGTATAGCATTATTTATACTAATTACAGATACGTTCCAGAAAAAAACAGGGGTTGTATTAGGGATGTCACAAGCCTCAGCTTCTAGAATATTAAATCAGTTTCAAAATGCAATGCTGCAACATGCAAGGGACCATATCTATTTTCCATGCACCCCACAGGAGAGACTAACAACCATTCATGAATTTTATGCAATAGCACACTTCCCTGATGTTCTGGATGGCTATGGATTGCCCAGACATGGAAATAAAAGGTTCACCTGGTGAATAGACAATGAGGTACATTAACAGGAAAGGATACCATTCTACAATCTGTCAGGTTATCTGTACTGGTCAAGGGATCATCTACAATGTCTGTACAGGTAAACCAGGCAGTTTGCATGGCTCACACATATGGCATACCTATGAGCTGTACACAAGGTTTGTTAGGGGCGACTTTCCACAAGAGCATCTGGAGAGGATGCAGGTTATGCACTGGAACGTTGGCTCATTACACCCATGAGAAATCCACACATCCCCACTGAGCAAGGATACAGTGATACCCACACTCAAACAAGGAAAATCTAACAATGTGTATTTGGCTTGCTCAAATCGAGGTTCCAGTGTCTAGACACATCAGAAGGTGTCCTGCAGTGTGACACAGGCACCGCTACCCAAATACTTACAGCCTGTGCCATGTTATAAAATATAATTCTCAGGAAACAGCTTCAACAATGATATCCAGGGGTAGGACAACAGACTCCAGGACTGCAGACAGGGCCAGCAGATACAGATGATGAGTCTGAGGAAGAACCACAAGCTGCTAATGGTGCTGGTAGATGTAGGCATGCACAATATGTTATGGCTCTGGCTAAGAAGAAAAATATAGCACACACACTTACTACCTATTTGAAAACCTAAGATCCTAAGCACGTTCAAATATTAAAACTGATGCCTGCAAAAGTCCACAGCCTTTGCTTAACTATTTACTGGATGAGTTTTATTAGGATTAGACAGAGACAGCCTCCAAGTACACTTTTTGTAGCTGTAGTATTAACAAGTGTGAAACCTGTATAAAAAAGAGGTATGTAACTGATTACTGTCATATACAAATTCTCATATGTCCCTAAGGTGGGACATGTCCCATGTGTTTAGTAATGTCAGTAAGAGCTGATGTTCATAATATACAGCTGTGGACTTTGCCCAGCACTGTGCATCCAGCATTACAGTTGACCACTGTGTATAAACCAGTGAGCAGGTTAATGGTAGCATCCCCAACCACAAGAATTACCTTTGCCAGGAGTTGCGCTACTACTTCTACTGCCCTGGCTAGAAGTTTGGGTGCTACCTAAATATGAGGAATGTCTGCTGGATGAACTCTTATGACTATGTGCCGGACCATGATAAACAAATGTGAAATAAATAAGGACCATGATAAACAAATGTGAAATAAATAAATAAATAAATCATTATACAAGTATAGCAATAAGCAATGATTAGATATTTGCTTTGATTCTATTACTGCAAACACTAATATAAATACAATGAAGGTCAACAATTATATAAACAATCATTCACAACTGAGTGGGAACGGTAAATAAAAACATTTCATCAGCAATATATTTACATTAAATCAAGCTTGTGAGTAAGCAAGCATTAGCTATCCACTGTGTGCATCAGACATGTACGTAACCCTAAGTCACAGAGTCATGTACAAAGGGCAAGGCATAGTCATCATCAATTCAACAGGGTGGGGTGGTGAGATACAGGAGGTCAAGCCTAATACCAAAGAAGTTAGTGTGTAGATATACAACTGTGAGGGCCAGTAGCAAGATATGTATATCACTCAACAGTGATGTTTAGATAACATGTGTGTCTGTGCATGTTTGTGTGTGTATGTGTGGGTGTGTCTGTGATGATATGGGCAATTTTTTTCAGTATGTCTGTCTGTCTGCATGAACACAAGCAAACACTGTGCTAGCATTACATCCTGGTATCTGAAACAGGGCTGAGTCATTCAAGGTAAAGTAGTCAGTTCAACACTGTCACCCCCCCCCAGCCATGAAAATTACCTCTGCCTGGAGTTGCACTGCTATTTTCACAGCCCTGGGTAGAAGTCAGAGTGCTACCTGAATGTGAGTGATATCTGCTGGATGACCTCTCATCATGACTATGTGCTGGATCATGACCACATGGCCTACCATGTCGGGGTATGGATGCAATAATCACTGATGGAACAGTGGAAGTAGTGTCACTACGGCAGTGGGATTTTTCACATCCATGTTGGATAACACCAGGCAATGTAGTGGCTCACACACCTATATGGATGCCATCTCTCCCGCATTAGGAATTCCATTACAGACCCTGCCTGAGCCATTGTGTCATACATCCTGTCCAAGGAATCAACTACACAGTTCAGGAAATCCCACACGTTTGAATGCACTTTTAGTAGTTGCACTATCACTTCCAAGGCCCTGATGGAATGTGCCTGTGCCTCTGTGATGGCCCTAGACATATGTCATGCGGCACCTACTGACACTCCAACATTGAGAGGAGGATGGAGTGGATAGCAGGCCTCCTCTGAGCACCTTTACCAACACTGTCAATGTGTGGCACTTTACCCTCACAATGGCTATATGGAGAATGAACCAGTTCTGCAACTTGAGTAACCACACTACCCTTATCAACTGTGTCACCCTAATCCTGTCCTGTGTTTGAGGTCATGATCTCTGTGTCATTGGTATGTGTAGGCATACTGACTGTGTCTAAGATATGAGCAGGAGATGTTGAAGGCACAACTTCAGTATCAGATCGACCATCTTCACCCCTCCAAAACTGTGCATTTTTGTTGCCACCATCATCACCAAAAGCTACTGATACTCTGACATCAGACTGTAAGAGTTCCACGGTGCCATTGGCAGGACCGCATATGATAACAAGTAATCAATACAACAAACAGAGAAATAGAATACAAACTGATCAAATGTAAGTTATGTAAAATGTATTTTAAACAATAATAGATGCTAAGGTAATTTAAAAATTACCTTCATTTATACATAAATCTACTTTATGTACAATAATAACAATAAAAAAGTTATTCTTATTGCGTGCAGATCTTTGAGCAAATTCAGAACCCAGTGTATACATAAATCTACTTTATGTACAATAATAACAACGAAAAAGTTATTCGTACTATGTGCAGATGGTTGAGCAAACTCAGAACTCAATGTGCCTACATATAAGAAAGGGAGATGAAACATGGTTGAAATGCATTTCAAACCAAATGGCACAAGAAACAGAAAACAATCCCCTTTACATCTTCAGAATAAGAGATATCTATACAAAAATCTACTGTCCTGTTTAATTCCCCCATCTCTCTTTCTCTCTCTCTTTATTAATGTATCTTCTACCCCACCCTTCTTGCTGTATATCTATCTATATACATACATATATCTATCTAGATATACATTTGAGAACATATCTACAATGAGAATTATTTAATTATATTTCATGCCTGGATGTTCTGCAGCAGACAGATCTTGAGTTGTCCTCCCCATCAGCACCAACATCAATGATTCTCTGTGACCCCTTTGGTGAGCTGTCTGCATTTTTGCCAGTAAACAAGAAGTCCTCTGGTTTGTTCAGTGGTGGTTCAGTACCATACCTTCTTGGGCAGTTGTAACTGAGCTATGTTTGGCATGCATTATCATGTCAAGGGCCTGATGTCTGGTTTTCTGATAGCTAGAGCCATAGCCTCCTACATCATTTATGTTATTAACCACCTGCTCCCAGATATGGTCACAGGAAGACTCATCACCTCTGCTTCTGTCTAAGAGGAATGCACCATATTGACATAGTGCCTGGATGATAACTTAATTCTCTGTATCACAGTATGGTGGTATATGGTGTGCAGATGTCTTGTGTGCTATAGTCCTGTATGATATGAAACATAAAAGAACCAAAAAAAAAGAAATAAAATTAAGCCACAATTCAGTGTTAACAAAACAAATATATATGAATGTATGCATCCTGGATGCACAAAATAGTTGAAAAAGTAAGTCTCCCTGTAAATACAAACAAGTTAACATAGACCCTCCCCCAAAAATAAAGATAATGAAAAGCAGTGCTAAAAGTATGTAAGGAGGACAACATCTGTGCAACTCTGCAGTACATTGCAGCATTAACAAAAATCATTTACACTTCTCAAGCAAAAATGGATAAATCTTTCAATGGATATCCACTTTTTGTTCAGGAAAGGCAGATATATATCACAGACTTCAAACATCTTGTGGGCTAGAAAAATAAAACCCCTGACCTTACTAATAAGTGATATAACATCCTTCTGCAGTAACTGTACAGATTCCCAGAGAAAGTTTCCATAATGTCAGGTAACATTCTTTACAAACATTATAATGGAAAGAAACAACTGATATACATGGGTATGCCAACAACAAGGGACAAAAAAATGCAGACAGTAAACTAGTGGGTGAATTGTTAAACACAATCCATCAGTAATGTAAAAAATATATCATTTTGTAAAAAAAAAAAAAAAATAAACAGCAACATACCTTTGCTGTAAGTCAGTTTTTAAATGAGAAAAAAAAGTTTTGAAAGCAAATAGCAGTGTGGAGCTCTCTGGATGAAAACAGTCTTCCTTACTATGAAACAAGGTCTGTACCAACACGGTTACCTTTATATACTGCAGATTCAGCCCTCTGAGCACTGTGAATACCAAATGAGGTGTAAACTAATTAGCATTCATGAATTTCACAATCTGCATTAAGTGCAGGACTGGTAAACACAGTGAAAGGACCTACACGACTGCATGCACACGCCCTAGCACTGCAAAGATGAGCATTGAGAGGTGTTACCTGCTAAGGGCTTGCAAGTGTGAATGATTATTCAGTCTGAAAGAACAATCAGCGTTTCAAAGTCTGTCCCCTTTGATGTACACTTACCATTGGTATGTCAGGGAGAAGAGTCTTACAAGAAAGTCTGGGATTACATTGACTGACTTAGGAGAGCAATGTTCCTAACATTTCTATGAATTGTTTATGACCACACTTTGTGCCTCTGAGTAAAAATTTGTCAACAATTCTAAGGAAGTACATTACTCACTGAAACAGATGTCAAAAGCAATGCAAGGGAGATTGCATTGTTTTTAGAAGCACAGAGGACAACTGCAATGTTGAAAATATTTGTTTTATATTGTGTGTAGAACCATCCACACATCTACCAGTGAATTATAAATTACAAACTTTTAGAACTTGGTTCTGTTGAACCTTTAATGTGAATTGATACAATGTCACAACTTGAGTATATGTAATCTGCTTTTTCTTCTTCCTAGTATAGGTCTGTGTCTGTGGCAAATAGTGATAATAATCTCAAGTGGTGCTGTTAATGCCTTGGTTTGATCATTCAAAGTCAGAGGAGGTGCTCTTTTTGTGAACATAGTGATGTTTGAGAAGCAAAATTGAGGAGACATCACAAATGTACATTTTTAACTTTCTTATTTTGTTTACTTTTTTCCTCTCATTAGGTCATTCTGTCAAAAGTCCACTCCCTCCCCTTAAAAGTCAGATTTCTACTGTGGTACTTGTGCTTCATACTGTGCTCTTTAGATTATGTAACTAGATAGGTAGGAGGTTCAGATCTCACATTGGAGAACCTGTGTGTGTGGCTTAAATGTCAGGTACATACAGCTTCTCACCAGACATGCTGCAGCTACTTCTACTAAGGAAAAGCATTTAAACTGGGAGACGACTCTCCTTATCCCACTTTTACCACAAACATCTTTTCTGCAACAGACTGATGAGGTCATCCTTTCATAAATGAACTCTTTCACTATAAAAGTCAAACTTCTCCTGTGGTGCTTGCAGTTAATACTGCAGTCTCTAGATTCCCTAAGTAGGTAAGTAAGAAGTTCAAATCCAGCATTATTTAAATAGTGTGAAGGTGTGTACTATAATGCACAATAGGCTCTGTGACAACACCCCATATGAACACTTCCATTTAGGGAACATACTCTCACTGACAGAGGGATACCCTATAAATTTCTAGCATTCCTAGGCAAAACCCAGTTTTGGAAACACAATGATTACAAGATGCTTTCAAAACTCCACTGTATCACAGCTGTAGTGTGACTTCTTATCCTGTGGCACTCGCTGTTGATAATGTGCTCTCTAGACTGTGTAACAAGAATTTCTGCTCATTTTTCACAGAGAAATGCTTTATTTGATACTGATGATGCAATCTGATGAAATCTGGCTTTCCTAAGAGGAGCACTAAGACTTCTCCTGTGCCATGATGACATGAGATAATGTTCAGTGTGTTGTTGTCTTAGTAAGGCATGTGTTTGAATCCATGATTATCTACACATTGTGCATTATTATCATTCTACCCACACAGTAACAACACCATTATATATCATATGTGTTTGATTATACCTAGTATCAGATAATGTTGTGTGACAAATAGACATGTAACAACAGTCTTTTAAACAAATTACAGACACACACACATTCCTTGTAGCAATAACATGATGCAATGCCTTCAAATACCCAAATATATCACAATTGTAGCAACATTCTACAGTGGCATGTCCATTCTCTACAATATCATGTAGCTTCTGTCATCATATATTCAGGTGTTGAAAACCTGCAGTGAGTGACTGTAAGCAATGTATGTGCTTATATTGTTATCATAAGATCATAGGAAGTTATTAAGCTAATGGCCCTAGGGCTTTTATAATCCTAGCCAAGTTCTTACCCTTATTTCCATGATCAGCACCTATTGCTCCTGTCCAAAAGAGAAACAGGTGGAACTCCTGGGGTGAATGTACAGTCACCCATCCAATCGTCCAAACTGTGTTTGAAGAGGGCAAATGAGGTGTTCTGTTTGACATGAAGTGTGAATCTGTTCCAAAGCTGAGGTAACTTCTGGGAGACAAATCTTTCCCTCCAGCAGGATTTATTAATGTCACATACTAAGGTCTTTAGAGAGAGTAACCCATGTATGATTTGACTGTCAGATATGAAGCATTTCTAATAATGCAAGGTCATAGATTGCCTTATATGCAAGCCAGAGATCACCTCTGAGTAGTCTGTATGAAACAGAATAAAGTGACAGTGATTTCAGACGATCCACATAGGACAGATGATGAAGAACTTGAATTTTACTAGTGAGGAACCTTTGTGGTTTCTCCAATTGCTGCAGGTGTTTAGAACGGTACATACCAAAAGGGGCATTGTGCTCAATTATTGGCTTGTTGAAGGAAGAGTACAGGGATGTTACAACTTCTTTTTTTTCTGGAGACAATGCCCTTACTTATGAGATGAGCAATATAAAATGCCCTTCTTACTACTGTGTAGACATGGTGGTCAACCTGTGTGCCCAGGTCTATCATCACTGAGTGCATACTTAAGGTTTTACTATTGATGTGGCAGTTAGCAGAAACATTGATTTTACCAAAAGGAATGATAATACATTTTTTGCATTCAGTTTAAGGCCATGAGTTTGACATCAATCCTTTGTTTGTGTAAGACCCTCTTGTAGGATGTTGACATCATTTGAGGATTCAATGACCACTCCCAGTTTGCAGTCATCAGCAAACTTTGTCAGCCACAGACCTTTACCTTTTGCTTGTACTTCAAAGAAATAGATTTCAAACAGTAGAGGTCCCAGGACTGATCCCTGTGGAACACCACTGATTACAGGTCTGCTGTCGGAGGTGGATCCCCCTATTTTGACTATATGAGTTCTATCAGTGAGCCAGTCTAATGATATAAGGGTTGATGCCTAGTCGGGTGAGCTTGTCAATGATGCCTCAGTGGGGGATAGTGTCAAATGCCTTGGCTAAGTCTAGGGTAGGCTCTATGCACAGATTTCCCCTCATCCAGAGCCTTTAGGACTGTCTCAAAGAAGTTCACCACATTTAACAGGCATGATCTCTCTTTGACAAATCCAAACTGAGTAGGGTAAAGTGCTTGGAGATTACCTATACCTTTGTTGATAAAGTCCATAATGATTCACTCCATGGCCTTACAGATAAGGCTAGTCAGGCTAATAGGCCTATAGTTCCTGGGGTCAGTGGAAGCACCACCTTTTTGCAAAGGAATAACGGAGGGTTTTTCCATTCAGCTGGTATGAAGCAAAGTGCTTAGACTATGATTGAAAAGCGTACTCAATGGTGGTGTTAATTCATGTTGGAGGCCATGTAGGATGCAGCCTGGGTATTACCAGGTCCCATAGATGCTGTGTTTTTGGCCTTAGAGAGGGCATGTATGGCCTGCTCTTTAGAGATATAAGGTAGGCCACAGGTGGTAGGGATGTCATGGGATACATGTAGTGGGGAAAGAGGAGTGAAGTTTTCACAGAACCTGTCAGCTAACATGTTTGCTATGTGCACAGGCTCATTACATGTGGTAGCATTAACTTCCAGTTCTGCACAAATCTGGGCCTTTCCTTTTAGTTTACAGATGTAACTATAGAATGCCTTGTGGTTGTCCTTTGTAGAGGAAGTTAATTTGGACTTGTAGTTTGCTTTGGAGGACTTCACAAAAAGATTTATTTGCTTGTTTAAGCTGATGATGGACTGTTTCCAGTTTAGGAGGGTTTGCTCTCTATTTCTTCCTCTTATTGTAAAGCCTGTTAATGGCAGTTGTCCACCAGGTAGGTTTGCTCTTCTTTGAAGAGCTTGTTTTGGTCCTATCAGGTACGACTGAGTCAATGCAGTTATATAGATGTTTGTATAAAGCATTGGCATAGAGCTCTGCATAGTTGTCAGTTCCATCTGGGGGAGGAGGTGCAGTGAAGTTATTTATACCATCTTGTAAGAGGTTATAATCTGTTTTGGAGACTTTTTTTAGTTTAGTTGCTGCTAGTGGGAGTTAAGTGTGATAATTACTTTGAATGGGACCGTTTTGTCGTCATATCTCACCAGAGGGTGATACAGTGGTCCCCCATATTGGCGAGCACCACATCTAGGATGCTGGCACCCCTTGTGGGGATGTTAACCAGCTGGTCCAGGGCACTGGAATTAACAAAGTTAAGGGACCTTTGGGAAAATGAGTTTGAGCACACGTAATTTACCCAGTCAATGGATGGGTAGTTAAAGTCACCCAAAACCATGATGTTTGGATGTATCTTGATAGAATAAAGTAGCTCCAAATAGGCAGAGTGGGTGTCCTAATTCATGGAGTGGGTCCTGTAGCTGGCAATGACTTCAATGGGTGTCCTACCAACAGATAATTGCACTTGAAGTGTCTCCAGGGAGTCATAATGTTTAACCAATCTGGAGGTGTATTTATCTTTAATGAATATTGATACACCACCTCCTTTAGTTTTCACACGTTCGGTTTGAGGTCTGAACATGTGGAAGGAGGTGTAACCTGGTATGGCTGGAGTGCTCTCCACAGGCTTGAACCAGGTCTCTGTGGCTGCACAAATGTCTGCATCTTCCAAGGTGAAAACAGCTTCCAGTGAGTGCAGTTTCGTGTTGAGACTCCTAGCGTTTAGCAGCATAACCTTGAGGTTGTTTTTAGATGGAGTTTTTACATTGGGAATTTTGTTCTTGAGACACTGCCTAAAAAAGGCACTATGGAGGTGGCAAGCGCCTTAGCCAGTAGCTGAAATCCCAGGGGTGACAGATGAAGACTATCTCTGGCAGAGCATTGAGGTCTGTTGATCATGTCATCCCAGGCTGACAGATAGTGGATCCCCTTAGAATAACACAAGAAGCTAAGTCAATTATTGAAGGCAATCATTTTCTGTTTGTATTGAGGCATCATCCTAGGTGAAGGTAAAATGCTGCTTAAGGCTAGGGACATACCTGCCTGAGACACACAGTCCAAAAAGCTCAGTCATGTCTCTCTTTATATTATCCAGAGAGGTACATCTCAAGTTATTCATATCAACATGGACTATGATGGAGTCATAACAGTACCTGTTGCTGAGAGACTTGAGTGTATGTGTGATATGGTGTATCCTGGCACATGAAGACAGCTGACAGTGATCTTTTTTTTATCCAGCCTGGTGAGAGGGACATAAGTGTGTATCATGATGGAATCACCTATGACTAATATGTTTGATTTTGTGTTTTGCATTAAGGGTTTGACCTTGGAGACACTGGTGCATGACTTATTATATGTAATGTGTTCTGCAGAGGAAGTGTTATGTGTAGCATGCTTGTGTTTGTGTTTGGAAGGTCTCTGGTGTTTAGGTATGCTTCTGGTGAGGACCTCCATATATGTAGGCATGTGTGATATGGGTTTGAGTGGAGTAGGTGGTGAGGTGTGCATGCTGGCAAATCGCTCATTGTCATATGTACTGACTGATGTGTGAGAGAGTATGGATTCAAGGTTCTCAAGGCTATGCATGAATGACATCCACAACAGTTACAATATGTACAATTACAGTGGGTGAGCCCTCCCCAGCCATTTTATCTCATACAAACTGTTTGCAACAAGTCGTATGATGTAATAACTTTTCCAAAAAGACCAGCGATATCAACGTAGAAAAGATGTGAAGCTTAAAATAAATGCAATAAAATCTTTATTCATGTGCAGTATGCACTGTGAAGGTCAACCACAAACAAATGGACAATCGCTTTTGGGAATACTAGCCTTCTTCAGATCCGTATTTTTGAAAGTCAGGGGACACTGTTTAAAAACATCAAACATCCAATAAAATCCTTCCTTGTACGCATGACTCAAAGCATTAAAACTTACTGCTAATCCTTCTTTCCTTTAGAAAGGGCTTTATTGAAACACTCCCATTCAGCCCTGGAGGACAGTGTGCTCTTGTATTCATGATCCAGCGTGCCTCTTCCGCTTCCGTCCTATTTACAATGTCTCCTCGCCTAGCAGTCTCTCTAATCATAGATAGCACCATAAACTTAAACGAGTGGTCAGTATTACTCAAAAGATGCATTGTATAATGCATTAGTTATTACCTTATTCTTCATATCTGATACATGTTTAGATATTCTTTCCTTTAGCATCCTGTTTGTCTTGCCTATATAGAAGGCAGGACATAATGTGCAGGTAGCGATATAAATTACATTCTTACTGTTGCAATTTGCAACACCTTGAAACCTGTACACTCGCTTTGTTGCTGGATGGATAAATTAATTACTAGTATTAATTTCTTTGTAATGACTACAAAAAACACATTTGCGAGTTCCTTTATAATCTTTCTCTCCTTTCTTCATTTCAAAACCATTTCTATTGCATAGAAATCTTTTCAAATTATTTTTATTTTTAAAAGTAAAAATGGGATACTCCCCTACTATCTCTTTTATTCTCAGGTCGGAAGTCAGAAGTGGCCAGTACTTCCTAATAACTTCACATACACTTGCATGATCAGAAGTATATGTGATATTGAATCTCAGAGTTACTCTTTCCTCATTTTTTCTTTCTCTTCTCTGACAAATTCAACTGATCTGAGAAATATGGTCTACCTTTGCTTAAAAATAAAAATAAGATACCCCTGATAAGTGTAAGCAGGGGCTAGGGAGATGAAACATTTTCAAGCTAGGGCCTGGAAGACAAAACATTTACAGGTTGACTGTGTCCATTAGAGACATAGGTGCCAAACCAGGGATGAATTTCCTGTTCCCCATCCAATTGTCCAGGTTGCACTTAAATTGGGTTAGGGACAAACTCTGTTTCACATGGATAGAGAGACTGTTCCAGAGATGGGGCAATCTTTGGGATACATACCTGTCTCTCTAACAGGTCCTATTTATATCACAGGCATGATTTAAGTCTTTAGAATGGGTAATTCTGGTGCTGTTTGTTTTGTAGATATGCAGGTGGTCCATTAGAGTGTCGTCTGACAGTGTCCTGTATGTCAGGCATAGATCTCCCCTCAACAGCCTTTAGGAGACAGAATACAGGGATAGAGCCTTTAGGCAGTCTGCATAGGATATTTTAATTAAGCCATGTACCGGAACCTATGTGGACTTTCCAATTCTTAGATATGCCTGGTTAGGTAGATACCAAAGGGGGCATTGTACTGGTCTGATGAATGCCAAATACAGTGGAACAATGACTTCCTTGGACTTAGATGCCATACCTTTGTTTATAAGTTGCACAATATTGAATGATTTCCTCACTACTGTAGACATGTGATGGTCAAAGGCTAGATTACTATCTATGTGTGTCCCTAAGTCTCTAACTACTGGGTCAGCTCTAAGAGCTGTGCTGTCAAGATGATAGTTACCAGGGGTGGATGACTTTCCGAAGGATACTATTATGCATTTCTTAGCATTTAGTTTTAGTCCATGACGATGACACCAGTTGTTTGTCAGTGTCAGCCCCTCCTGGAGAACATTTGTGTCAACGTGGGATTCAATGACAGCACCTAATTTGCAATCATCTGCAAATTTAGTCAACCAGAGACCACTGACATTGGCCTTGACTTCAGAGAAGTAAATGCCAAAAAGGAGTGGTCCAAGGACTGATACCTGAGGGACTCCACTGGTGACTGGCCTCTTTGTAGAAGTGAACTCCCAAATTCTAACTTCCTGGGTCCTGTCTGTGAGCCAGTTGGCTATCCACCTGGTGACATATGAGTTTGTACCTAACCTCTCGAGTTTGTCAACAATGCCTGAGTGGGGTATTGTGTCAAATGCCTTGAACATGTCAAGGTAGGCAGTGTGAACCATTTTCCCTCTTCCATTGCTTTGGTGAACTTTTCATAGAAGTCCACCAGGTTGAGTAGGCATGATTTGCCCTTGACGAAACCAAACTGGGTTGGGTCCAGTGTATGTAGGTTTACTATATCACTATTGATTATTTCCATAATAATTCTTTCTATGGCTTTACATATAAGACTAGTGAGACTTATGGGTTTGTAGTTTCCAATGTCTGTAGATTGCCCACCTTTGTGCAGAGGGATGACTGTTGCTGTTCTTGATTCATAAGCCTCAAAGCCTGTTTGGAGGCTATAGTTAAATAGCAACTCCAGATGCCCTGATAGGTCATGTTTCATACAATCTGAAGGCATCCTGTGATATTGTCTGGGCCCATTGATGCAATGTTCTTGGCCATAGAGAGAGTATTAAGGGCCTGTTCCCTAATGATAGCAGGGGAGTTATGCTTGATGGTATTTATCAGCGGTAGGTTTGCTACATCTTCTATCTCAGTATAGGTGGTTCTATTTACAATGTGCTCTGCACACAATTGTGTATTGCCTTTGAGATTGTGGACATGGTTAAAGAATGCCTTGTGGTTGTACTTGGCTTGAGATGCCAAATTCACCTCAAATTTGGGGTTGGTAGTCTTTATTTGTCCTCTGAGATATTTACTTTGATGAGAGTGCCTTTATCCTGCTGGGTGCTGAACTTCCTAATTTTTGCCATGGTTTTCCTCCTTCTGTTATACAGCCTATTGATTTCATACACATTTCATTAGTCATTGGAGTTACACAGATAGCTGTTCAATTCCAGCAAGGGGCAACATTATATGAAAGCACTGATATCACGCAAACACCACTGAATCAAGTTATTATTATCCATTTTTATGTTAGACAAAGATGGATAAACACATTTTGTGATTTCATGGCAGTGAAACAGTTGTTCTGGGAATATCATGGTGTGAGTGTTAATGGGGCACATGCACTGAGTACTGAATTGTATAGCATATCTTCACAGATAGAATGCGTTTCAATTCTGTACAGTGTGTGTGTACTACATGATGGAAAAAGCTTCCATGGCCAAGAAACATGGACTTCTCACAGTTGTGTGAACATTAACATAAGTACCTCTTTTGTCATTCTGACAAATTAATATTGTACAAATTATTATCAAAAGTCCTCTCTTACTACACAAGTCATACCTCTCAACCTCTTAGAGCAAAAAATCTGGACAAAGCCTAAAATGATGGTGGGACAAATAGGAACAGATTTTAAATATTGCTCTTACAAACTTAGACAGTTGATAGAATAATAGGTTTTCCATTATTATGAATTTTCCGAAGGATGTGGAATCTTAAACCCAAATGTTTGTCATTATTTCAACTCCAATTCTCAGCTATTTGCCAGAAAGGGACAGATGTTAGGGGGAACACACCAAAAATATGAGGCAGAAATCTGGACATTCTGTGAAAACCTGTACAGTTGAGTGGTATGACACATTAATTTCAGTTATTTGTGACAATATCCATTGCTATCTCCTGTGGTAGATGCAGTCAATCAACAGCTCTGTGAAGCGTATAGTTTGACAGGCAGGAGTCTGAATCTTTAGCACAGTCAGAGGATCACATTTTAAAGGCCTCACACTACAGGGTAGGGGTTCCATAACCATTGTAATAGGAAAGTGGTGTAAGCCCTTCAAGGGTGTTCTTCATGACACAAACAGTATGCCTATTTCTGTGGAGTCAGTTGTTGATACACGGCTTTCTGATATCTCTCCTGGCATGTGTTTGCATCTGGCAAGATGCAAATGTTGAGTATGTCATTGATTGCTCACATGTATTACTTATTTTCTAAATAATAATGCTCTGTATTTTATGTTTTCTATACATTTACAAATTACTATATTTTCTTCACACTGCAGAGTTTTATAAAGACATGAGGGTTTACATAACATTTCTTACTATTTGATGTGATGCCAGGTCATCATAAAATATGATTGTGACTGTTAGAACACTTTTTTGTGTTACGGTAAAAATGCTGAATAAAGGCACCAAACAGTCACTGTAACCAGAAATCCAAAACAGCACCTCAGAAAGGGGAAAAAAACAATGCTCTCTCACTCTTTAAATCCAAAGTTTAATGTAGAATAATCCAAGTTGTTGAACTCTTAAAAGTTCAAACGTCATATGGTCGACACCATATGATCGAACTTTAAAAGTTCAAACGTTTAAATGGAGATCTCCATACAGTGCGGAATGGGGAAATTTTCCCTTTTCTGCACTGTAGTGCGATCTTGGAGTTAGTATATTTTAAAGGTGGGGGGATGCAAGGGGGCTTCCCCACTGCTTAAACTGTTCAGGTAGCATTTTTCCTTTGGTTTATCTTTTTTTTATTACATTTTCGAACTTTTAAAAGTTCGATCATATGCTGTTGACCATATGATGTTCGAACTTTTAAAAGTTCGATTATGAATATAGACACTAACACATAAACACTTTACAGACACTGCGTTTTCATCCCTATTACACAGACTTCCTCAGATGCAGACTTTGCAACATCACCTAACTTTTATCTTCCATCTAATTATGCAATTACATAAAATAACCAATGAAAATGCTTCTTCCAAAACCAAAATGAACAACTATTAAAAACACTGCTAAAACCATTACTAAAAATTTTCATAAAAATTTACACACATAAAACAGCTTAAGTTATCTAAAATGTACCCTAAAAGCTTTTCTTAAAAAGACTAAATAAAATAAAGTGCAGTAAGTGTTATATTAATAAATAAATTTTCACATTTTTTAAAATGAACAAAATTTTAAATACAATGAATAGTAATACAAGGGCTCCCTCTTGTGGTTTAAGATCAATAAAACACCCATTTATAGCAAAAGGATTTTCAGAACACATTTTCATTTATAGTTCCTCATAACTTAGCTTGCTCTCATCTTTAACAATGGGGCGATGGAAATATTGTCATTCAAACCTGGTGGTGTTGTAGCTTGTAATGTTATTTGCCACCATAACTTTTTGTACTCAACTTTTTCTTCCCACAGCCCCCCTCTTAATTCTTTCTTCACCTGCTCTAATATAAAGAATACACAGCGTGCTTTCATACATTCTCTAGTATGTTTATACAAAGCATTTGTTTCTTTCTTTGTATGTTATAATTGTTCTAATAAATCCTTCTCCTTAGTTTGTGTTCTGTCTTTCCTACATAAAAAGAACCACATTCCTCACATGTTACACAGTAAATCCAGCTGAGTCACAATTAGAAAGGGTGGGAGGTTGACATAATGGTTAAGGTGTTTACCTTGCAAACACAAGGTGCAGGGTTTGATTCTCACATGGGGTAGTTGGCTAGGCTTAAAATGACCCACAAGGGCAGTTAGCCTGGTAATAATCTATGAACCTATGAAAATTCATTCCCTTTCACGGTGGTACAGCAGGAGCATTGTTACCTCACAGCAAAAGGTTCTCCTGTTTGATTCTCAACTGGAGTGCCTTCTGTGTGGAGTCTGTATGTCCTCCCCATGGTCGAGTGGCCACCGAAAGACATGCGTGAATAGGCATGCCTTTGCTGAAGGGTGGGCGTCGGCCTGGCAACTCGGCACCATAAAAATCTACTGCCAATCATTAGCAGACCGGAGTTCCACTGTGGCGACCCCTAACCGGGAAAAGCCGAAAAGACAAACAAACATTCCCTTACTGAGGTACTGTTTTGGATTTCTGGTTACA
>NC_056741.1:1702044019-1702076519 GCF_019279795.1 Protopterus annectens | reverse complement strand
CTGTAACCAGAGGTCAGCAGTGCTTAATACCACACAAACCCACGCACACCCACTCCCACCTGCTTATATGTGCCTTACTCCCTCCATATCCAATGTGCTTGTTCTGCCCTGCAACCAAATAAACGTCCTTTGCAAGGGTCGGATCCAGGACCCTGCGCGCACAGCTAATGTGAATTACCAATATGCCATGGCAGATGCACAGACAACGGACAGTACCACAAACATATCATACAGCGCAGTCATTCAACACTATAGGAATGTATCCCATCCCATGTAGATGTATATGTGAGTGTTTATGTCCAGCATATAAGTACATACAAACATACCATGTGGCAACAAAGCATTACAAATGAATGAAACATGAAACACCAGCAACGCCTGTATTATGTAGTGGTGTTGCTCTATGTGATCTCAAGACTCCCTCAGACAGACATATGTCATTCATGCACACAAATAGTTGTACACTGGCCGTATACATCACTCTGTGCATGTAATGTACATTAACACAACAGTACCTGTCCAATCATTATGTGTGAACAGTACTCTTGCAAGGTGCTGTGTGCAACATCATCATCATGATAAAGGTAAATGGGGTAACCATAGAGGGACCAGTAGTGTTGTGTGTGTACAATGGGGTCATCATCATCACGTGTACCTGGACCATGTAGGAGAGATGTGCATACCAGGATCGTGCACCTGATGGACAGGGGTGAGGATAACAGGAGTATGTTGTGATGCATATTACAAGGGTTTCATGTGTCCAGTGGGCATGTGTGTGTGTAATGGACAGCTAGGTATAGGGCAGATGTTGTCCTAGGAGCTGATTGGCCTTATGTTTCCATAGGTGAGGGTCGGATGCAGGGGAAGGAGTGTAGGTATGGCCATGGAGGATAGGTAGGATCACAGAAAAGACAGCATACAGGGTTGGTATATGACACATGTGGGGGGGGGGATAGACCCCAGATGGGGATGGGTGTTCGGCATTCACAAGCCCATGGGAACAGTGGGATGGAGGTCCCCAGCCATGGGCAACTGCCACTGCACCTAAAATGCTGCAAAGGAGACAGTGCTGGGGGCTGTCCAGGAGGGGCAGCATCACCCTGTAAACATGACACTCCACCCTTGAGCTAGTGTATCTGGCTTCTGAACCCCTTAGTGAGCCACCAACGCAACATGTCCGGGACCGCAAGACAGCAGACATGTACCTGTTTGGTCCCGCTCTCAGGGGGGACATGCTCCATCCTCAGTGGTGGTACTACCAGAAGGTGATTGCAGAGCCAGCAGAGGTTGATGTCTAAGGCTGGACCACAGATGTGCTAGTGCCTGGTGCCATGGTCAGCTGAAGTGAGACAGGAGGTTCTGCCAGGACCTCCCAACCCATTCAGCCTATGGTGTTGCAGTTTAAACCCACATATGGCTTAGTGATAGACAACAGCATATAGGATTACCTACGACAGTATGCATAGATAACACCATCAACCCAACACAACAGCATACAGGATTACCTACAACAGTATGCATAGATATCACCATCAACCTAACACAACAGATGGTATACATTTGCAGAGGGAGCACAACACATGCATATATACTGCATGCCATATGTACAATATGTAGTAGATGTGTGACTGCAGCTATGAACAGTTGCCCATTATTGGCTTGTCACTGGGAACCCCAGACAGTGTCTGTCATGCCACTGTCTCATGTAACATGTCCAGTCAGGGATGCGATGGCAGTAACACATCCCTATCATCATGTACTGTCTGCAATCCTCACACCATGTTTCTGCTGTGCACAGATGTGTGTTCAGTGTGTTTCACAGGAAACAAATGATTGCACACACTGACCAGTTCACAGATGGCCCTACAGATGGGGGTCCCTCATGAACAGAGTACTGTCATGTCTGAATTATAGCATGCAGAATAGCCATCACCACACACATGTTAAACAGGCAGTAGTCTCAATGCAGCATAGCTACACTTTCTTGCTGTAGTTATGTGTGGCACATCACCCTCATGTCTTTAGGCTATTTCCCACTGTGGAAAATGATTGAGGTACATCCAGATATCATCTGTGATGCTGTGTCAGAACACCACATCCAGATACCACTCACAGCGACTGTTATGGCCAAATAACACCATGTTTTCCCTTAGATAGTGTACTGCATTTATCATGCGGATGGCTACAGGAACACTATCACAGCTGTACCAAATGCAATCAGCTAGAGGAGGACTGCAATAGGTGGAGAGGCCATCACCTGACCATGTCCATCACTTACAGTACACATGCTGCTGCTGTGCAGGTGTACTCCTTCACATCCAACAGAAAGTGTGTGGGTGGGACAGGCAAAGTACACCAGGGAAAGGCTTGTAGACTTAACCCTAAGCATTGTCTGCCACACGCTGAACAGTACAGGGGTCAAACCCCTGACTGACTACTCATTACTATTACATGTGCATGATGTTACTACAATGTGCCACAAAGGTGACATGTTGCTGTGCTGTAAGAACATATATGTGAGTAGGTGCGTGACATCTGCAACAGAGATATAGTAGACATACATTAGGTGTGGCACACATGGCTGTCCACGTGAACGGATGACATTGTCACCACAACCACACTTTCTAATTGACATGCATTGACACTCTTTGTCAGGGTCACAAATACACAACCTAACTACTTAGTTTGCCACACTGCAGTAATGCATAGGACTACATGCTCTATAAGGGATATCTGGGGGGTTCTATGGGCTAGGGCATGTGAAAGTGCTTGACATCTGTTGGTATGCCAATGAGGGTTATACTGGGAGTGACTGTGGTTGGGAGCATCACAACCCACATGCAGATACCAAGATGCCAGTACTGGCATGCAGCTATGCATTGCTTCATGGGTGTGTAGTGGTTGGCTGTGCAAGATGGCTGTACAAGGCTGGGTGAGGGGTAATCTTTGGCATCGTGTCACCCGACAATGGTGTGCAGTTCAGGGGTGTAGTGTCTGCAATGTCCCACACAGATGAGTACTGCATTATCTGGCCTGACATCTTGGTTACCAATGTGTATGGCCATAGCTTTGCAATGCATGCTGTTCCTGTGTTTGATAGTCCTTCACATGGACATTGCCTGGGATGTGCATGTCCCACAATACTGTACAGTGACATGTACAGGTGTAACTGGTTTGGCAGGCACATGTTGTGTACACAGACTGTTATCCCCCGATATGCCAATACTGGCCTGGTGTGGTGAAATCTGCTTATAGTGAGCAGGTCAACCCTGCACCTGCATTGATAGTATGATACAGGTATTCTGTGGTGTCAGTGGCATGGGTCCATACAGGGCACATGTGTACAGCATTGTCTGGCCTCTGTGGATCACATTTGATGGCACCACATATGTTGCAAGCATTCAGTGAGGAACATAGTGAAGGCACAATGTCCACATATATGTGCCTATTGTACTGCTGTACAGGGTGCCATGTCCTCTGCAGGCCACTACATTCATACCATGCCTACTATCTGCCATCAATGTGTATGGTACTATCAACATAGCGGGATATCCTAGGCAAGTTTGTTTGTGCATGGCACATGGGTGCGGGACATATACCGGTACTAGTAGGGCTGCATACTGTGTTCACCAGGCCTTTTGCCAGATGTATGGGTATGGCTTGCCAACACAGTCCCGTGGCTGACTTACAGCTGTACTCCTCGTGAAGTGGCCAATGTGTCATAAGAGGAAACCATATAGGAAAACTACAAAATCCACTCCCAAACATGTCCAATGGTAAGACAATCACAGCCACCTCTACACAGGCTCTGACAGACAAACACACACACTTGCCATGTCCTGTATACAAACCTCTACCTACCGTATGACACTGCAGCAATACGCTTGTAGGGCACGCGCTACGGCGAATACTGGGCTGCGACACACCTACAGGTGTATACCTAGGTGGGTGACAACAGCAGGAATGACAAAGGTGGTCATGCGATTTGTACAGAGAGTGCATACACTACAAAGCACTGTACTTGTCTCACACAGGCAGAGACACACACACACACACACACACACACACACACACACACACACACACACACACACACACACACACACACTTGGCATGTCTGGGATCAGAACACCGACCTAACTACTTTGTTATACTACAGCATTACGCAGTTACAGAACGCGCTACTGAGATTACTGGGACACAGCACTCCAAGAGGTGTATTTGTAGGTGGGTGACATCAACAGCCTTGCCAAAGGTGGGTATAAGAAATATATGGAGTGTGAGCAGTCTACAAGCATTACTTGGTCCTCAGGCAGACGGGGACAAACACACACACACACACACACACACACACACACACACACACACACACACACGGCAAGTATGGGATTAGAACACTGACCTAGCTACTTTATTACACTACAGCATTACACAGTTACAGAATGCGCTACTGAGATTACTGGGACACAGTACTCCCAGAGGTGTATATGTAGATGGGTGACATCATCGGCCTTGCCAAAGGTGGGTATAAGAAATGTGTGGAGTGTGAGCAGTCTAAAAGCATTTTTCAGTCCTCTGGCAATTGGGGATAAGCACATACACACACACACACACACACACACACACACACACACACACACACACACACACACACACACACACCTGCGCGCCAGTGGTGGGAACGGAGCACCTGCCTATTTACAGATTATTATTACAATACTACATAGTTACGAGTCGAGCCACACAGGCTACACATTTCAAGGCTGTCATTATGACCTTCTAGGAATCAACAGGGATGCTGGCAGTTAAGATGTGCATACCTGTGAACCTGTGTGTTTAAAGTAGGAATCCATCCTGACCTGGAGTATGCCCATCTGTGGAATGGATGACTACTATCACTATACAGGGTTACAATGGCCATGCCCATACACAGAGGCACATAACCGACACAAGGTGTCACTGGGCATGCTCACACACTTAGTAGCACAGGGCTGTTCAGAATGCACTATGTGTCCATCTACACAAGGTTATACTGGGCATGCTCATACACTTAGTAGCACAGGGCTGTCTGGGATGCACTCTGATTCTAAACACGGAAGGCCACAGGATGCACTCTGATTCTAAACACGGAAGGCCATAGTGGCCATGCTATTACAGGGAGACGTAAAGAACACATTGTAATGGGCTCTGGTGTTAGTAGTTGTCATTGTTAGCAGGAACACTGCTCTACATATATCTGACACTGGTCTTTTACACAACATCTGCTGCTGTCCATCACCTTAGATGTACCATCCTATACCAAGCACAATATCACCACTCACAGTGATGTCTTGCTAGGAGTGGAAACTGCCTGACCAACACAATGAGCTTTGCTAGAGGTGGCAACTGCTTGAACAACACAATGAGCCAGTGTCCTGCTGTAAGTATGAGGTTGTCCAGTGTTTGTCATTCTGGGATGACATGACTGACAGTAGACAGGCCTTTGACACATATCACATGCATCCATGATTCAAGGGAGTGGGGATAATACCCAAGTCACATCCGCCCATACAGTGCCATTCCAAGGCAAATGTCTTAAACACAGGATAACACCCTGACACCTACAGGACAACTGCATTGTATGCTTATGCTAACTAGTGCTAGATGTGTAGCATCCATAATCACAGCTGCTCACTGTAGATCCAACAATGGGGAGTACTGACATCTGTGCAGTGAGGAACACCTGGCTGATGGCTCTGTAGTGCATAATAGCACTAAAACTATATACCTCAGAACCAGACATGTGGGCCATAACACAGGTATGGACCACTCCAGGTGGTGGTGTCCCCACATACATAGAGGCCACTCACATGTATTAACCGGTACCCCCACAAAAGGCATCACAGATGAGTCATGTGCAGGACACAGTGTCACATGCTGCATTCTAGGATGTAAACCTCAGACACCACTATGCTCTCAGACCACCAACACGCATCCATACATGTTGTAGGACATATAAGAGTACACCACCATGTGACCCTGGACCAGTGGACTGTACCAAGCTCTACATCAACTGTAGAAAGTACCCATGTACTGACACAGTTGCATCATGTGTTATGCAATGCAATGATACCACTGTCTGTGACCAGGTCAGCTCTACACATACCAGGGGCCCTTGGTTATTTACAGCCTTAGCAGATGACTGTTGCTGTACACCAGTACACACCCTCATGTTTGGATATGATATACATGTACCTGCCCTGGGTATGCACATGCCACACACACACACACACACACACACACACACACACACACACACACACACACACCATACATGTAAACAACATAGCTGCTGTTGTCCTTTGTGCAAACAGGTGGCTACAGCCATTACACACATGCACATGGAATGTAGATCCATGGCTGCTGAATGCTAACAATACATAAGGTGTGATATCAATGTTGACAGAGGTAACATTCCCTCTGTACTGGTCACCCATTACACCTATCATATCATACAACAGTCCATGTGTCATGTATGTCATTACACATGTCCACCAACTGCAATGCTACAAACATACCCAAATTACAGGATTGTAGGACCTACACACGTACATGTAGTGGTGTGCATTCAGATAACATGCGTGTGCAGTTGCTGATGTATGCAGGTGACGTGTATCCTAGTACATCATGCAGTTGCAATGCAGCCTCAACATTGCCAACTGTATATGGTGATATGCTGAATGTACAGAAAGATGTACCTCAGGTATGGACAGATGTGTGGAAATAACTAAGTGGTGGGGCATCTTTGCAGATGGATGTTTGCTGAGGACATCTCACAGGTGTGTCACAAGCGGTCCTACAATAACCTGTGTAACCGGTAAGCAATGGTTTCATTAATTGAAGGACATAACACACAACTTAGACAGCGATCAGGGTGACACCGAAGGTAAATCATTTGACACCTGTTAATAGTTAAGACGTCCCATATGCATATATCAGCACTGTTTCCAAAGGAAACGTCAGTACACTTTGTAATGCGTGCAATACTGCTGTAAGTCTGTCATACATATCATGAGCTAGGCAAGTCTTTGATTCACAGGACTGGCATGTGTGGTTGCGTGTGTGCTCATATATGTCACGTATGGTGGGGAATACATCTCAATTGTTACTCACTCTCCTGTACACTAGTGTACACATCTGTACAGACTGCAATGTATAAACCAGGACATAGGCAGGGGCGTGTATCTCACACATGTGAGGTATCTGTATGTGCTTGACATAGGTGTATTCAATACTGAATGTCACAGTGTGTGTGTGTGTGTGTGTGTGTGTGTGTGTGTGTGTGTGTGTGTGTGTGTGTGTGTGTGTGTGAGTGTATGTATGGCTGTCTGTTCCCTGGAGTGAGGATGTATGTTACCATACTGAACTGATAACAACCCTCCCCCATCTGGGTGATGCAATTTACTATCCGTGTTGATGTCCTTGATCTTAGGCCATATTGACTACCTGTACATGTGTATTCTCTGTGGTGCGTCATGTAGGTGCACAGTACTGTAATGATGATTTGCACATAGGCAGGGGTCCTCATCTCAACAGTAGCAACTGTGTGTGAGTGTGTGTTACCGTGTCGGTGAATCCGTGAGTGTGTGGGTGTGTTAATGTGTCACTGAATACATGTGTGTCAATACCTGAGTGTGCGCGGGCAGTTGTGCATTGGCATCCTGTCATGGGAATGTGTATTACTGCTTCCCAATGAAGCATCACACTTCCCACTGGCCTCTACCCTTGTAATCAGCTAGACCGCTCTCTTACCTCACCACTCCATGTAACTGTACCTGTGATGTCACCCAGTATGGATGGCACATCTGTAGCCACAGTAGCTTAATACACAGCTATCATGCTCTTGGATCAGTAGACATGTTTGGAACGTGGGACATTCTCACTGTTATGTGGCAGCTACACGGTGCTGGTATATTCATATATACCTGTGAGTAGTCCACATTGACATATGGGACACTAACTGCAAACACTGACATCCACGTGCAATTAGACCTGAAGGAGGGCAGCAGAACATCATGACCAACATGCAGTTACTGTTGTTACACAAGACACATACTGTTAGCAGTAAGAAATGCATTTTACACCTGTAGTACCTGGTATGTCTGATGCCTGTCAACAGTACTCAACAATTGTAACATACATAAACCAACCTAATCTTCCTAGTCTATTCACCCTGTGCATCAGACCATATGAGCATGTCCCTGCACCGACGGTGTGGATGTCAGGGATGCGGCACAGGCATCATCATATGCACAGAGTGATAATGTTTGCCAGAGGCCTAGGCTGCACCATTGGATGACATCATGTGTGTGGGTTAGGGCCTTTGATCTAATTGGGCGTGTGTGGATGTTATGCATGTGTGTGTTGCGGTGCCCTACATATGTTTCCAGTGTGTGCGTGTATGTATGCACACAGTTCTGGCATGTGTCTGGCCTACACATGGGTATTATTGATAGCTGCGGACTGTACAGGCCAGGTTTTACAGTTCACAGTGTCCGGCCATGGACATGTGACCTGTGCCTGCCAGGGATTGCACGGGCACTACCAGGCAGAGGTGCAGATTGGGTACTGTCTGATGTCACTTGTCCACTGGAACTGTGTCCCTGTTAGAACCATCCCGGGCCATGTGCATGTGGCCTGCTGTGTCATGGTATGGACAGCACAGCACCAGATGTAATGATGCTGCTACCGTCACTATGGGAGTGGACATGTGAGGTAGCTCATACACATAGACCTGAAACAGGTGATGTAGCAGGCCTACATCCACGTGCCTGATGCCTCACTTATACCAGATGTTCCAACACAGACAGCTCATGCTCGCGGATTGTCATTCCCCGGTCAAGGACTCCAACCATGTCACCCAACCATCTATCCAAAGCTTCAGCAATCTGCTGTTAAGAATTTACCATTGCCTGTATGTTGTTGTTCAAAGAACGGATAGCAGCCCTCTGAAGCCTCTGATCTTCTCTGTTGTGCCATTCAGCATGTGCCTGTGCCTCCATTACAGCCTGAAACATGCATCTGGTGACACCAGCTGCTGCGCTCTGTCTTGCAGGAGCATGTTGGCCAGAGGTCCTCCTATGAGCAGCACTGGCCACATGCCTGTGTGAGGCACCACCAGTCAGTTGGCTGACACCATGGTGTGCAGGCACACCTTCCATAGCCCCCACACTTTCCTGTTCCAAGCTACCACATGCCAACTGTCCTTCCTCTATGGCCACTGGTGATGGGGTATGTGCAGGCATGGGATCTGTGTGCGGGGATGAGGGGGATATAGCTGGAATGGCAAACAATGGCACAGTTTCAGCCTCTGACAACCCTGCCTGTGCCTCAATCATATGTTCATCATCACTGCTAGAGTCTGTGGGGACACTAACATCAGATGGACCGCAGGAGGGCAATGCACCTACATCACTTGTGAGGGCAGACAAGAACTGTACATTACAATCTATACAATAGACACACACACACAGACACACACACACACACACACACACACACACACACACACACACACGCATGAGTTATGACAGAAGGCATGCAACATGCATGTGATATGGCAGACGGCATGCAATGCAGACAATAATAGTGGTAGTTATCGTACATCCCTGGGTTGCACACAACAGCATGCATGTGTCATAGCAGATGGTATGCAAATTACACAATCATAGTTGTAGTTAGCATACATCCCTGTGTTACACCATGTAGACCAGCACAGGTTAACAGTACACCTGTCTGATGTGTGGCATATGACCTTGACAATCACATGTAGTATGACATATGATCTGCTGATGTGTGCAATGGCATGCATATATGTTTAACACAATGGCATCCTGTCAAATATACAGTGGGGTAATGGTGTCTCAATGCAGTGTTGTCTGTCTGACCTACAGATATACTGCACATTTAGCTGATGTGCATGGCCATTGCAGGGAATCATGAGGCATCTCTATTGCTATACAGTGTGAGTTACAGACACAATTCATAGCCATGACTGTGTTCAGATACAATACATATATACTGTGGAATGTGGCCCACGTCACTGAGGTGTATACACACTAAACCATGATGTGGAATGTGTGACACAGGTCACTGAAGGGTATACGGATGACACCCCTTCACATCTGCAACCATATTGCTGCTGCCTGGCAACTATGGCCAGACATGGTGAACACATTGGTACACCATGTCCCATATGACATCTGTGTACCACACACACACACACACACACACACACACACACACACACACACACACACACACACACACACACACATGAGGAGCAAGTATGACATTGATGTCTGACACCAGCAAGGGGAATGTACTGTATCTGTGGGCTGATGTGGATAATGTACAGGGGACTGCTGTCATGTTGTGACACCCTCAAGATGTTCAACACATCATATGTGGTGGATTGATGTCACACTTACACAAGATGTGTACAGGCCTGTAGGATGTCTAGTGTTCTACATCTACAATATAATCATGACACAAAGGCCATAGTTGGACCATGTGTAGCCATTGTACAACAGGGTGTACACACAAGCACATCACATCTACTGTGTGTGTTGCTTCATGCCTCTGGCCATCCTCCAAGGCCATAAGTGTACATGTGTTGGCCAAAATATTGTGACCGGCACCTATTTCACATGTCTGTGTTGTCCCATATGACATACACCTATAGATGTCATATGCTCCACTGATGACAGGGTTATGCAGACAAAGGGTGGTATGTGGGATATGTTTTCAGGTTAGTTAGGCAGTGTTGCAGCCAGGCCACTAGATGTCATGGACATGTCAAGATAGCACATCACATTGTGTGACATTCATAGCTGGGCTATGATCCACACCAGTGAATCCTGTGGGCTGGCCATACTCCAGCCCACTTTGTAGTACTGTTTGTATTCCCCACATGTGTAGTTCTGATCTGTAGTACATGTCTCTACAGTGAAAAGCACCACCACCATTGTATGCACAGCTGTCCACACATCTGGCAATGACAGTTTGTGAGGATTCATGTCAGTGAGGTGATTCACATAGTTTGCAAGTGTTGCACATGGGTAGGTATTGCGATGCATTGCAGGTCCAACCTGTATATTGTGACAGGACCATGCATTATGTGTACATGTGGTAAATGGCCACATGGCAGATAGATCTGTGCATTATGATGTCTGATAAATAACAACAGTCTCACTTGCAATGGGCTGCTGTCACAGCAGAATGCCAAAGGTACCTAAATAGGAGTAACACAGCAGTATGAGCATTATCCATGCCTGTATGATGGCTACAGGGTGCAATGTGCATGTTAACACATACACCAATACAATAGACTATACTATGGTTTATGCACATGTGTGCATACACAGAGTAGCATACTTCAGTATGTGGCATGTGCGTATACATGCCTTGCTTATGATGTTACATTACATATTGTACAGTGACACATGCAACTATATGGAATATAGTTGTTATAGGTGCAGTACTGACTTACCAGGCAACTCCAGGGTCAGTGGTTGAGAGACACCCACCTCCACAATATCGGCTAAGGCTTGTGGATGTTGTTCTTCAGGTGTCCCCAGGTTGGCCTGTAGCTCCTTGGTACATGTGAGGGGAGGCTGGGTTGGTGGTCCACCACCTGTTGCACCTTGTTCCCTGGCGATTGCATTTGCATGCTGTTTTGCCCATCTAATGAGGTCTGTACAGTGCCTGTACACCTGCTGGTGTGTGCAGTTGTGGCCACCCACATCATTAACTCTCCTGAAAAGTTCCATCCACAGGGCATCCCACTGCTGTGCATCCTGTGGCACATGGCTGAACAGGATATCATGATTGTCATGTAGGTATGGGATGAGGGTCTCATCCTCCAAGCTGGTCTAAAGGGGTAGCCTTGCACGCAGCATACCTGGAAGACATAATGATGGAGACAGGTCACAGTAACTCACAGAGACATACAGAGCTACAGCTGAACATTCATGTGTATCGCATTTATTACGATTAAATAGTTGTATTTGCAAATCTACATGACACTGACACCACTGACATGTTTGTGTCACACACATGTAACACTCAATGGTGATTGGATATTATCACCTTATATGTGTGCGTGTGTGTCACCTGATTACATGCTCATACTCCATGTGGATGCTGTCTTGATGTGGGCATGTCTGTTTGCCTGTATGGGTGTTCCTACCTATCAGCACATGGCTGGATGTGTCCACATTAATGCAGTCAACCTTGGTGTTGTGTATATGTCACATATAAAGACTTACATTGCCTTAACAGACATGAACTGTGACCCTGCAGACTTGCTCACGTAAGGTTTTACATGTATGTGTTCTGCCATATACATCTACACGGCACTGTACACCAATTCAACATCCTGCCATGTATCACCTGTGTTGCACATGTGATACACATGGGACACTGGCTAGCCAGATGGTAATTGCAGGGATGGATATCAGCTATAGCATGTGCAGTCAAAGTCAACTATTAGGCTATATGCCATGGGCCATGTATGAATCTAGGATGAAAGGTTACCTGGCTGTAGCTGACAGGCAGGTCTCTGGGGCCAAGTGGAGCAGTGCCACATTACTGATCCACAGGGTTAATGATACATTTACCATGCGGTCATCGCACCATGTCTGAGAGGGGAGTGATGTGCAGCTTTGATGGACAAGAATGCATAGTATGGCAGGACTGTATAAAGTGTATGGGACAAGGATCTGTCCAGCATGTGGCAATCCTAGTACTAGGAAGGTGGACGTCCATGAAGTATGTGTTGGAGATCAGGATGTGTACATGTAGCATGTCCAACATCACTGGGTTGGACATGGATTTATTCAGGGTATGCATCATGCTACATAGTGGAGATGGAGAATGGGAAGGCTGGTGTAGGCCATTTGCACATGGCCAATGCCCCTTAAAAGAAATATGTTATCTGATGTGGACCACTTGAGTGTTGTGTATGGCTGGACAATGATCTCTATATTCATGGATGGCACCCTGTCATGATTAGGGTTGCCACATATGACAACCTGACATGTGTAGTGATGTAGCTTTCACAGGAAAGACAACTGCCCAGCTGCATCCCTTACACATAGTGTCCATTATGTTGACTGCTGCCTAGGTGGTAGTTCATGGGTACAGGGTTATTAACATAGGGGTGACAATGCAATATGTAGCTGTCAGATTGTGGCCATATGTCACACACACACCCCTCACCCACAAAGCCCTTTCTGTATGTTGTCCACAACACTCTTGAATCGGCTAGGTCATAGTCATTCACATACTTCAATAGGCAGATGCCTTCTGTTTGTCTGTGTGGTATGGACTACAATGAGGGGGAATACAATTAATTAATCCTGTCTTACTGTAGCCGGCACTGGTGTGATGAGCATATATTATTCAGACACCTTCTGTAGTGGTGGTTCTGCCAGCAGTCCCATTGCAAAACACTCCTGTGACATAGGAATGAATGTACATCTAGTATACCAAGTGTAGGTGGAACACAGTATGGGTGATGATGTCTTATGACCTCTGATATGCAGTTTGAAATCAACCTTACTGTCATCTACATCTGTAGTGCTGACATCAAATACTTTGATCAAGGTTCATGGCCTTTCAGACCAGACTAAGCAGGGTAGTAGTGCAGTACTTCCCATTATCAGTGGTGTCTCCCCCTTTGTGTGTTGTGATACCTGTTGGTGTGTACCATTCAGTGTGTACACAGCCTGACATGGAGCTATGTTTTACATTATGTGTATGTGGAGAGCAACTTGTTTTGCCATATGTGTATGATACAACCTGTGATATGGACAGGTCCCATGCAGCCTGAGTGCAGCTTGTACCTGCATAATTGTGGGTACAAGGGCTCTGTAGTGTACATGGATATATGATTGCATACCTGTTCGGGGGGGGGGGGCAGTGTGTTTATGTTATCCAAGACCCTATCTGCTTATTCATGCTCAGCACTTGTTCAGCACTTGTAAGCACTACTTAAGCTACTAATTACTATAGCACTCAATCTTCCTCATTACCTAGAAGTAAACAGGTTTTGTACATACTTTTCTCACTTGCTTAGAGTAAAATAGCTCTTGTACTCACTTTCCTCAATTATCTAGGGGAAATTAGTTTTATATGCAGGCATGTCCAAGGGTCAGCTTCCAGTGTTCTCTACTGTCTATCTGATGAATCTGGACATCTCGAGGCAATGTAGACATTGCCTCATGTACACAGACAACCCTCTCCACCTACCACCCAACACTACAACCTGTGAGAGATGCACTTATCTAGCCAAACTGGAGGTAAAGCTCTCTCCAACCAAGCCTGATACTGACAGTCATGTGGAGAAGGTAAACATTCACACCACACCACACTCATCACATAGTCTCACTGAATCTACCCCACCATTAACTGAGAAAACTACTCGTGTACCAACTTATTAGCTCAACACTTTCTGGAATTCATAAACACCAATGCCCTGGATCAACATATCCACACACCCACCAGGGGCAACAATATCCTAGACCTAAGCATTGTGACTGGTGTTCCACACCTGAAGTCAACTCCTCGTTGGTCCAACCATGAGCTGAACCCTGTTGATATCCACATCCCATCTCACCCCACATTAAGGGAACCACAGTATAATATGTCTACAAAGCCAACTTCATGCTTCTTAAGACAGACGTGGTGAATGTCACGACACCCATGCAGATGGACAATACTGTTACAACTGCTGAATCCTACAAAAATGCACTCTATAAGCACTTACACGAGTGCATGGATCGTGCTATCCCAAACAGAACCAAGAATCTATACTCCTAATTATGAAAGCCAATCCGGTGGTCCCCTGCCATAAACAAACTGTACAACAGGAGGAAGACACTGTTGCAAAAGAGAGTACAATCCCATTCATGGAGCAGGTCCCTGGTCAGCCTCAGTAAGAAGGAGAGATCCCTTATAATATCCTCCAAAGCTAGCTACGAAAACAAAACCACCACTAATTCCAACAACAGCCACAAAGCATTCTATAGTTATGTCAAATATCTCGATGTCAACATCCAGATCTGCTCTGAGTTACAGCACAAAGGCACGAACATTACAGAACCAACTGATATTGTCAACATCCTGGCAGATAGGTTCAGTGCTACCTTTCCTCCCTCTCACCCTCTAAAGGGCCCATATCTATACAGGAATAGTGCAGAGTCCCTGTACTCACAACTATGCAGGTAAAAGCTGCACACTCTAAAGTCAATATCACAGCATCCATGGGACTGGACAAACATCCCAGGCTGCGTTTTACATGAACTTCAGAATGTACTGGCTCCCCCACCTATGCACCATGTTCAATAATAGCCTCGCTTCGGGCTTTTTGCCCCCTGAATGACACACAGAAACAGTTATCCCACTCCACAAAGGTAGTGCCACAACGGACCATGGGACCTTTTGCCCTATAGGCCTGACTAGCCTGGTCTGCAAGGCTATGGAGCACATCATCATGGATCTCAGTCACAGAGACATTGGGTACCTCCAAACCTTTGACCCCTCCCAGTTTGGCTTTGTTAAGGGCAGATCATGCCTCCTAAACCTGGTGGACTTCTTAGAGACAGTTACCAAGGCATTAGATGAGGGTAAGGAGGTCCACACAGCCTATCTAGATCTCTCAAAGGCTTTCAACACCGTTACTCATTCTGGTATTATCGACATACCCATCCGCCTGAACATTAACCCCTACGTCATGTGATGGTTTGCATAGTGAATCATGGACAGAACCCACACAGTGGGAGCTGAATACCCTAGGTCCGACTATATACCAGTTACAAGTGGCATCCCCCAGGGTTCAGTCCTAGGACCCCTCATGTTCGGTATATAATTCTCTGACAGTCAAGCACAGGATGGCTTTGGCTGAAAAGGTTTGCAGACAACTGCAAACTAGGGGACATAATTGTTTCCCCAGCTGTTACAGACACCCTCCAGAAGGGTTGCACTGAGATGGATACCTGGTGTCAATATCATGGCCTCAAGCTGAATGCCAAAAAGTGCATAGTCATCCCCTTTGGATATAACTAATTACCCGTGGACTACCACATAGGTGCTATTCCCCTACATACAAAAAAGGTAATAAGGGATCTGGGAACCCCAGTAGATAGCAATCTCTCCTTCAATACCCATAATGACAAGATGGTTAGAATATCCTTCTATGTGGCCCCCCCAATCTCTAATGGGTTTGAAACCAGAACAAAGGAGGCCATTGTTCCTCTCTACTCCTGACTTATTAGACCCTTTAAACGGTACAGCACCCCATTTGGGATATGCCTTACAAGACAACTGCAACAGATTGGAAGACCACAACAGTACCATGCCAGGAGGATTACAGACCTCAAACAGATGACCTACGCAGCCCAACCTAAGAAACTCCAGCTGTACTCAGTTGCATACCGCATACTCACAGGTGATCTCTGCTTGACATACAAGGCCCATGTCCAACCCAGTATCGCTGGATATGCTCCACCTAAACAGAGACCCCTGAGAGCCACATGCTATAGGGATATACACCTAACCACAATGATGACTAGGACATGCTGGACGGATAGATTCCTGACCCGGAGACTCACCATGCTTTGGAACATGATTCCAATGTACATCAGGCAGGGCCCCTCACTAGCACTCAGCAAGGAAAACCTTGATGTGTGGATGGGAGACAGACATGTACCCTGGGGATCACTGCAGTGGCTCTGCTGGACAGAGGCACAGGGAACTAATGGCTCTACCATTCAGAGGCACAGGGGACTAACCTATGGGGGTGGCAAAAGCCAGCACACTTTAGCTAGGCTTATAAATACCCTTGGTAAGACAGCCTAGTACCTACCTTTGCACTTATTACATGTCTTATGTGCAGGGATAGTTAACTAGCTCTTCCATTTTACTTTGCTATCATGCTGATAAACTGTTGGGTGACTACAAGTCATATGTATCCTGTTATTGTGTATTGTAAATGCCAATAGACATAACTAATGTTTGCCTAACATAACAGTAATGCTATGTAACTTGTAATACAAGTACTGCAGTACTGCACATTACACAGTTATTGGCACAATATCCCACAATGCAAATCATAACTGCACAGTGGGCCAACCTTCAACATGTTATTCTCAGTAATACACCCATACATATGGCTACTGTTACAATATATCAACATATACTATTCCCTGTTATAGCACATACTTGTTGGACCAGTCCTGCCACTGACAGTGGCTGGTGAGGATTATTTGTGTTCAAAGCCCTTATATAGCATCCCTTGTGGTGTATGCAGTGTTTGCCTTGTGACCTACAGCAGTACACACATAAATACTACAAGCATTACTATGCTCAACAATACATCACTACAAGATAACTGATTCCACTATATGGATTGCGTGCACTTTAAATATTACATAACAGGTACTAAATACACAGACATACTGAGTGTTCTACATACCTTATTAGTAACCCAAGGTGTCGTTGACTGTTGATTCAATTCTTTTCAGTTTGTGTTTCAATCTTCTTTGTAACGTTCTGCTGGTATATACAGATGGTTTGAATGTGTGATAAGCCATCCTTTTCTAGTTAAATATCGGTAACATGTGCTATCCTGACCACCAATTGGTGTTCTAAAGTAGTTAATTAGATGCACATCAGCTGTGCAGCTACTCCATTAGCCGATGCCATGGCAACAGTGGTGTATAACTGAGTACTCCACTTGCGCGTTGTCCATTTGCCTTACTTTCGAGGAAGATGGCCTGGATGTATTGTTTGTGATGTATTTCAACAGCTATATGGAGACAGACAGAGATATATTAGCTTCATGACTCCCATGGATTGTGTGTAATGGCTAGATGATGTTTTCCTACATGTGAGTACAGCTGCTATATTTCAGAACATTGCTACTTATGCAGGGTTTGTTTGTACCTGATACTTCTGCAGATGTTTCAGTCTGGCAAGGATGTTTGGGCAGCTCAAAGCTGTATGGCTATGCATGAACTGTTATGTGGTTTACAGTGTGCTCACCAGACATCCTTGATTTGGTGTACATGTGTATCATACTGTGCTGTTACTCAGTAATTGGTAACACTTCTCTGTGTACACACAACCCTCTGAAATGGGATTAGTGCAAACAAACCCTGTAACATCAGCAGCTGTTCTATTGTATAACAGCAACTATTTCACATAGGGCCATGTTAGTGTGCCACTGACAAGGTTCTGCAGATGTTGTACAGTGAGTGAATGATTTGTGATGTTATTAGTTTGTATTGTAATTTGTTTGGGTGTGGGGGTGATGTTGGTGGGTGTACATAGCAGATGCAGGTGTGTAGGAACTGCTTTTATACATAATCGATATGTGCGTGGGGGTTCCTTCCCTATTTGAACACCTATCCTTTAGTAGATTAATACTATAGCAATTGCAGGCTGATTCATTAAGGCACTGTTAAGTGGTTCCTGTATAGCATGCAGGTGTTGTTAGTCCTTGAATCCTTTCGGCAATACATCGGAATGTAATAAAGTGTTGCTACATGAAAGCTGTGTATTTCTGTCATAAGTATTTGCAGTCAATGGAGTTGTGCTGGTGACTGACCCTCTTTGGCTAGGGTTGCCACCTTTTCATGTGGCCATAGTGGGACATTTTCGGGACACACATCAGATTTTACAGGCCGACACAAACCCACAGTCAGTACAAGGGATATAACTTTCCCTTCTTGCTTAAATATAAGTTTATTCTTGTAGCAGTTTAGTTGCTTATCCTGTTTCTTGTAACATGTACGCATTTTAGATACAGAAAGAACTATTGTATGCAACTACTACATTACATATGGATCATAATTATGTCCTACAATCTCAGTACATTTGCTATGTTTAATATATTTGGTCAGGACACAACCGCACAAAGAGTGACTGTCCCTTGCAAAGTGGGACAGGTGGTAACCCTATCATTGGCTCATGTCCATAGCACATATTTGTAATAGTGTATAGGCATATACTCCCCATATCCTTTGTTCATAAAGGTTGGTCATAGCGGAATGTGTGATTGCTATGGTCCATGTTATACTCATATATGAACACTTCAACCGCTGTATACAGGATAACTATGGAATCCCGAAACCACACAATTCCGACGCCCAAAGTACTGGGCCCAGACTCCCATACCCCACATTACCAACAGTGACAGTAGCTCGCGAAAGTAACATGAACATGGAACACACACACGCACACACAGACACACTGCTACCCACCACATCCAAACAAACCATCCTACACTACATATGGGCAGGTGGGTAAGCCCCCCTACACCCCCCATGTGGGTGTCTGCATCCCCCACACCCCCCCTACTTTAATATTCTACCTCCTAGATCGCACAAACAGACGCAAAAAGCTAACCCACACCCACATATTACAGTCCCCCAGGAACACACACCACACTCAGAACACACACTTACACACACTACGGCCCTCAGAAACACACTTACACACAGTAACATACCTGAATCGCAACACCAGAAGCACTGACTAAATGTCCCTTAACATCGTGATTTTAAACCTCTCGCTTCTGGTGTTTCGGTACTGTGTTCTATCAGACTTTAAGCGTCGTGATTACGTGCGTCAGTATGTCAAGCAGTCGGTATGTGGTAGGTATCCCATTTATATGTACCTCCATGGTTATGCAGATGTTGTTAACCTATCTATATATCTACATATATATATGTATATCCCCATATATTGACATATATCTCTGTCACTCCCTCTCTCTCTATATATATATACATGTTGATATATATATATATATATATATATATATATATATATATATATATATATATATAATATATATATATATATATATATATATATATAACATACACCTTTCATTGGGTACATGCCGGTTAGACCTATTTCCACACATTCCTACCTTTTGTGTTTTATCCTGACAGTATACACAACTGCCATTGGTACATCTCAGGTAGCTTAGTGGTATGTTATTGTGAAGATTGTGTACATGGTTGCGTGTTATAATCCTGGTAGTGGTATTTTACCTCTCAGAGCAGGCACTGGTAGTGCAAGGGTGATTAATGCACATTTCAGCGGTTGTGTGTTCCACATGTTTATTATTCTGTGGAATACTACCTATATATGCAAGCTGTGGCTAAGGTATACTATGTAACATGTAAATCATCTGAGAAGATTCTTCTAATGGATACTCCCCATTATTTGGAACTACATCCCTGATTACATTATACAAAACCCCTCACTAACACTCCAGGGAATCCTTGCAGAGTGGGTGGGGAACAGTGGATACACCCCAGGGATCTCGCAATTGGCTCTGCTCCACAGAGGGACAGTTAGTTAATCAATGGGGTGGCGACAGCTGACACTTTTTGGCTATGCTTATGAGTGGCCTCGGGCAGTTAGGCATGTACCTACATATGTATCTATGAACCTATACATACAGTATGGACACATGCTGATCGCTTAATTTACTGTTCAGGTATTGACTTACCTTGTGCAAATGGCAGTTGTGTATACAATAGTTGGGGGCTACCTATGTAGGACGCACACAGTAGACCACCTATACATGACAATTTACAGGTGGTCATGTGTGTGTGCCATCCATGTTTGCTGTGTGTGCAGGTGGAGAAGGGTGTCAGTCCATAAGTGCTTACACTGTCAGTGTGTGTGCTATACGTACCCTCTTTGCCAAGGCATGGGCATACTGGGCACGTCTCCGTCTGCCTACTGGGGCTGGCACAGGGTGTTCATGGTCTGAGTCCCTCTGTGCCTGCGGGTCCCTTGGCAATGGTGGTGGGCTGTGAGGTCCTTCACCATTCTGTCCCTGCTGAAGCTGTTTCCGCAGGATCATATTGTGTAGCATGGCACATACTATGAAGATGTGGGCACCCGTGCCTGGAGAGTACTGCAAGGCTCCACCAGATATGTCCAAGCAATGGAACCATGATTTCAGCATCCCAAACACGCGATCTATTATGATTCTGGTTTCTGCACATGCCTCATTATGGTGTTCTTGCATGGCTGTGTGTGCATTTCTGATGGGAGTCATCATCCACAGTTCTAGTGCATAGCCAGAATCCCCCCACCAGGTGGCCATATGGGATGTCCCCCCTGGAAAATACCTGATATAGCTGTGAGGCATGCCAGATGTGGGAGTCAAGATAGCTTCCAGGGCTGCCAGCACACACATCCATGATAATGCCCTGGGCATTGCACATGACCTGGCAGTTGATGGAGGGGTATCCCTTGTGGTTTATGTAGCACCTACCATGCTCACCTGGTGGTGACTTGATGTGTATGTGCGTGCAGTCTATTGCACCCAGTACCTCCAGGTAGTCTGCCACATGGTGGAAGAGACTCATATTGCCGGTCAACTCCTCCTTTGTTCGGGGGAAGTATATGTGCTCATTGGCATGTGATAACATGGCATCCAGGAACTGGTGGAGTACCCTGGATGCTGATGCCTGTGAGATCCCTATGATATCCCCAGTTGGCCTTTGGATGGTACCTGTGGCTAGTATTCCTAAGCTTACACATACCTTTGTGTCCACTGGGATGGGTTCCCCTCTGTTACTTCTGACTCTGAGGCATTGCCAGTACAGCTCAACAAGTTGCTGTATGGTGTTCCTGTCTACTCTGTAATGATTTACTATCTCCAGATCATGTAGTCCCTGGTAGGTTACCCTGGGTCTGAACACTCTTCTCCTCCGGTGCCTGAGATGGTTGTCAGCATAATCCGCCACACCACCATCATTCTCCAACACATGCTGGTGAATCAAAGCTATGGCAGCCCCTAACATGTACATATTAAAAGTTTCCCATCTGTATACACCAGTGGTGCAAAATGTCTGGGAATACACAAGTGTGTGTGTGGGGATTTCACACCTTATACTATTGTGCAATGGATGATGCTGGTGTAATTGGGTGTGTATGTGCAATTCCAGCTGCGAGGTATCTTAATTATTAGTTTTACAGCAGGTACTGCTATTGTGGGGCCTTTGGTGTTGACTTACGCTTGGCTGCCATGATTCATCTATTGCCCTTTACTTCACTTTTTAACCCGATTCTCCTCCCATTGTCAGGCATACATCCAGCTGCCAGCTTTCTTGTTTTGTACTTTCACAACCCAGAATTGTGTTGGGAAATGTGTTATGTAGCTGATCTACTGCAAGTTTGCTTTGTTCTGCTGTGACAGTTCTCTTTTCTTTGCTATATGGCACCTCCCCTTTCCTGTTCTGCAGGTAGCTGCTAGCAGCCTTGTTAGCTGTTGTCAATGGCCCACTGTAAGTTCCTAGGTGTTAATTACTCATTTGTACTCCAATTAGCATGCTGCAGCATTTCCTTATTGTCTTCCCATGTCCTTCCTGTTTCAGCTGTGGTGTGCACCACACACAGCCATTTACCGGGTTTCGAGTGCATTTTCAGCCACGTTCACATGCACTTTTGATTACCTTGTGTGCTCCCAGCTAAGCAAAGCTATGGCTACTTCCACACCCCTATCCTGGGGCTTTGCTTAGCAACAGGCAACCCAGATTAGCAATGCTCCAATGTGCTTACAGCTACAGTGGCGCACCCCTCTCTTGATGTCATGTTTACCTCCAGGCCACTCCTCAGTGTTGTACTGCTACACCGTGTGGTATATCCTTACACTGGCGGGGTGTTTGTGATTCAGTATTACTTGACTCATTTGCATGGCATTGACTACTAATTCCTAATTACCGTGCAGGACACTGTCACAGACCCTTAGCAACCCTTGTGCCATGGTTGTGGTGTAGCATGCGTGCCATTGACTATTATGGGGAATTCATGAATTCTGTTACATTGCAGTTTTATGACATCTAAATATAGTTTCCTTATGATCCCATTTGCGCATCGATGCACTGCGGTTTTACTTTGCGTTAGTGTGGCCATGACATTAAATGTTATTTTTTTATGTGTTGTGCATTTTTTTATGTCATTGTCTATATATTTAGCCATTGGCATATATTAACATTATAATACGTAAGTTTGGTCCGCTTTCATGGCTCCAATTTTATGTTTGAAAAAATGTAAACCATTTTTTTTGGTTTACATTTCTTCATGCTTATGCTATGCCTGCACCACTTCATGAATTGCTATATACCTTCATTTGCATGCTACACTGCTGCGCATGGGGTAATTAGCATAAATGCGCCGGGAGCTGCACAACTCTGGGGTATGCTGGTAGTGCACGTGGAAACAGCTCGTACCTGAATCGCTCTGTGACCATATTTGGTGCTAGATCTCCGACACTACTCTGGCGCCTGGCACAAGCTTCATGAATCCCGGGGACTGTCTCTTTGTATTCTACACTTCAGACAGGAATTGGAAATAGTCCATTTGGAAGGTCTTCTACCCTGCTTAACTACTGAAAATAATACATATGCACTTTCAAGCTCCCATATCCCTGTTTGCTTTGAAGCTATACATTAATTAGTACCATTTCACAAGAAGGGGATAACAGTGAGAGTCCCAGTACCTTTACCACAGCAACTGTTACTTTATAATAATCTTTGCACAAAATTAAATTTCTGCATATACTCAGTATTTTCATTTCTAAATCACCTGACTAATTGAACAGTCAGTCCATCTGCAGCTAGAACTATGTACCTTAAGTGTTCCTAAAGTTGGTACAAACCCTCCATTACAAAAATGGCCTCTGCCTTTACTTTAAGAGAAAATATTTAAATATGTCCAAATATTAAAACTCACCTAAATAATAACTAAATAAAATAAGTAAATATGCTATCATTCTGTATATCTGAAACCAAACTGAAGAAGTCCAGTTGAATTTGTGGAAGAAAGAACTTAATAAATTCATTTTGGTGTCATGTTATGCAATTGTTGGTGTTTCATTCTATAAATTGTTAATTTTTTATGCCTAACTTGCTTGCTGAGTATGTTCTGATAAAATAAATCTCCCAAAACAAAGGAATCACTGATGCTGAGCACCCAGAAACTGCATGGGCAGTGATTTTCAAAGGAAAACAGTCACTGGCATTTTGATTTATACAATGTGCTAACTAGGGCTGAGCACTGATCACAGTGGACCAGTTTCAGTCTAAGTCCAAATCCTTTGCATCTTGTAACAAGAGCACATGACCCTCAGAGAATAAGGAACTTAGTGATGAATGGAGAAGTCATTGATAGTCTGCCTTCAAAATCTGTCTCCGCCAAGGCACAAGACAAAGTTGTCCTCTTTTGTGATGTCTATTCATTAATGGAGCCTTTATTTATAACCATCTTGAATAATATCACTTTTAACTACTCCAGGATTCTTTAGTTTGCTGATTAAGATTACAACCTTCAGGGGTGATGCTATCCTCTATATAACCTTCAAAAAAATTGATATTACTTGTCATCCTTCACCCCCTGATTAATTTTCAAAGGTCACTAAATTTAGACAAATATATTCATTTTCTCTTAAATAACAACTGTACTTAGTTCAATATTCTCAGCTTTTAACATATTTAACTTGTCACAAAGTTAAACTATTTATTTATAAGGCTTTCACAGAATGCTAAATACCTGAATGATTGTAAGTTATTTTATTCATTCATTTATTTGTATTTGTTGACAGGGAAGGCCTGTTGGGCAACAAATAACACCCTTTCAGCAGAAACCTGGAGAGATATCCAGTATAATACCAATGAAACACAAAAGAAAAAACTTGAGCACAGCAAGTCAGACTTACAGATATATGCCCAACAAACATTGTATGTTTATTGGCAATAACAATGAACATTTGATAGTACATTGAGCAAAAACAGCTTTCAAGCATGTGCATTATGCCCAATTTAGTAGAGAGGATATGGCCAAAACAGTTTCAAGAAGAATGAGGTTAAAAAGTAGCAAACAAAAAGAACACTGGTTTAGAATATAACAATGAAAGACATAGTGCAAGTGACACAGAGAAAATTATGAATTTCCATCAGTTATGAGAATGGTGAAAAAGTGAGAAAGAAATTATAATTAGATTTTAATAAGGAAGGAGTGGATGATTTATGTGACTAAGGAGAAAAAGAAATGGTAGGGAAAGAAAAAGACAATTACAGTAGCTGTGAAAGAAAATGTTTAGGAATAATAATAATAAGAAGAAGACTGGGCTAGAGTAAGTAGAGTGAGTGATTAGCAATTGTCAGGCTCTCACAGCAGCAGCATTAACTGGTAATCATATCAGCCAGATGGTGCTTGTAGTAAAAATTAAGTAGATGGAGAAGAAGAATGGGTGTATTGAATAATGGATTAACTTGTGGGGCTGTTAAGGGGAGAACAGCATCAGTAAAACCATATGTTTTTGAGGTGTAACTTCAGTTCTATTTTAAAGGAGATGGACATTTATTAGTTGCATGGTAGTGACTGTAGTAGAGGTCCATATTTTAGATATAATGCCATAGCAAGGCTAGCCACCCAGCAGTGTGGACATTATCTCTAGGTGACAGTTACTGCTCCTGTTACACCCCAACCTCATATACAAATAATTGGAAAAAAGTGTTGATACCAATGCCAATTGCATTAGAATAAAAAGCATCATAAGCAGTATTGTGAGATTTTGATGGATGAGACAAGGCATTTGTCTGTGGAATGTAATCATTTCTAGGACAGTACCACTGCAGGAGATGTTTTACAGATTTACACTTTTCTTGTTGATTTAGGATTTTGTCATCTGCTTTTAATTAGGAACAGGTAAAGTAACAGGGCAGGTCCATCTAGTTGAGATGTTTTAAGGCTGTATAGTGGTGTGTTGGCTGAAAATGTAGTTATTCTGCTGTAACAAAGTTTGATCCCTGATAGCATGTATTTCTGTGAAAAGAGACCTGGAAGCAAACCAGCTGAGGGTGTAACTTTCCTACAGCTGCCAGTGAGGAAAAGTTTGACTCTGTACAAAAGTCCTTGTTTTAGGTGCTTTTTTAATGGTGACTTGAAAGTTGAGGAAAATTGAATATTTTGATGTCTATGATATACCCTACCCCAATTCCCACCCACCCCACAACCTCTGTACTTATACCTCACTTACTCGCCTCCTCTACTCATCCTCCTATCCTGTATCTAACTGCACTATCCAAACATAAACTGTTCGTGTTATATGATCTCTACTTACTTGTGTTCTAAATTGCTTCTGGAATCTCATTCTAATACCTACCCATCAAAACCTACCTGTTTCCACACTGTCACACTGCTCATGACCTCATCATACTGCAAGACTTTTACAACACTAACCATGCTGCTTTCCTCCTGTATCACCTTAGTCATCCTCCTACTCTCATTCCTAACATCCCCACCAGTAGTAGTGATAAATAAGCACACCTCAACCATTACTTCATCCTAACCTGTAAACCATCTTCCCACTAGCTACTCAAAACTCAATTCAAGCTTATTTCCTATAATTCCAGTCTACTGTTATAACCCCAAAATTCTACAAATTGTCAGTCCCAATGTCAAGGTAATACTTCTAACCATCTCTGTTACAAATGCCATAACAAACAATCCATCTTTCTCCACCATACATCAATGTGGTGATATTGACCCAACTAAGATCACAATCAAACCCTAAGCCAAAGAGTACAACCTAAAAGTATAAAAATAGTCATTCTAAACATTAGAAGCATATGCAACAAATTCACAGATTATCATGCCTGGTTGTCCCAACACAACCCAGGCATTGTAGGCACAACAAAGGCATAGCTAAAGCCAGAAATAAAAGATGTTGAATACTTTCCCCTGGTTATAATATTACTAGGCTCTTTAGTACATGTAAAAAGCAGGTGGAATAGCTATAATCTTCTGAAATATGCTCACAATTACTCTCTATACAGGCACAATCCCACATTTTGGAAAAGCAGAAATCCCAATCTTATTTCAAAAACTTAATAGAGCCAAGAGCATATGCATTGCTGTGCTATATATCACCCTAGAACAGAACATTCCAATACTTGGAAATATAATATCCTTGATACACAAAACCATTAGCCTGCCCGACTCTTACCCCTTCAATCAACATATATTTCTCTAAAAGAACTCTTAGATCAGAAGACAAATGACATTGCAACAAATCCCCTGGACAAAGCCTATACTTGTACTCAGTAGCAAAAAAAAATGGAACTCCCTACCTCTAACCACCAGAACTATTTCTAAACTACTCACCTTTAAATGCTTCCTAAAAGGATACTGCTCCTATTTCAATCCTGGCTGAACTTACTCACTATACTTTACACATCCCCTTCAATCAACATCACACTTCACAACCCTCGCCAGCCTCCTACTCCACTTCTTTCATTTTTTTTACCACTACCTTACCTTATCTACTTCATCTCTGCAGATCTTTCCTCTACCTCTTTATCTTTCCTCCCTACTCACTTAAACTACTTGAAAACATCTTACTCTGCACTCTTCTTATAATATTCTTCTCTCCATCTTTCTTCCTTCTATAACCATAATATGAATACCATCTCTCACACTAAGACATCACTCAATTTTCTCTCAGTGTTTATAATCATGTAATCTATAATATATCTTTAAATATAACAAATAATATGACTACTGCGTTTTTCCTCGCATATTTTCTCTAGCTCATGCTATTGTTTTTCAATGTACTCTATTATGAAAAATCTGTTCTATGTATTTCTCATTACAACATGTTTTCACTCTTATGTTTAGTAGTGTAACATGATACTTTGTGATGTAAAATATTTGTACTTGATGTTTTGTAGTATAACACATTTTGTGATTTAAAATACCTGTACTTGATTTTTGAAAGATTGTGATTGTGGAGCTTTTCTTCCCAGACCTCTGCTGAAAATGGGCACTTTGTGGCCCAGTCAGACTTTCCCAGTAAAAAAAATGTTAAATAAATAATTAAATAAATGACACAAAATAATTTTTGTGACAATGAGTAATTCAGGCTTATTATTGTTGGTTGAGATAATTGTCAGAAGTTTTTCTTTTGTCAGACTATGTCCAAGGTGTCAAAATGATTAGTTTTATTTTTGGGGGTTCAGTAGTAACTGAGAATTGTCCGGCCAGGATTCTGTTGAGAGGAAGGGTTCTTGACTAAATATTAGTTCAGAAAATGTAGCAGAAAAACACATCAGAGCAGAATCATCAGCACATTGGGTTGGTGAATATTGCCTGGCAGCAGGAGAAACACCATTTATAAACCATTTAAATGAATGTCAGCCAAGTATAGAGCCTTGGGCCATGCCTGCAGTGACTGGTAGGAAGGAATAGTAGGTACATTGACATTCCACTGACTGGCATCTATCAGAATGATATCTGTGCAACAATTCAGAAGTGGTATTAGAAAGACCTGAGTTTAAGAGTTTCTGTAGTAGTTTATAATGGGAGACATTATCAAAACTTTGGATAGATCTATGAATAGACTGGAGACCTGGTTACCCTAATTCTTACTCTGGTTACTTGTGTTGAGAAAGCTAAGTAGTGCTATGGTTGTGTTGTGGTTAGGGTAAAAACCATGCTGTTTGAAAAAGAAAATATTTTTATCTAATAGATGTTCAAGACACTTTAGTGATAGCATGCAAAACTGTCATGTTAAAAAAAAGATGTAATGATATGAATTTTTATTATTTCCAGAAGTTTCTCTTTTTTAAGATGACTGCATTTCCTAGGCTTTCCTTATTATACTTCTATTTCAGTATGATCAATATAAAAATGTAATTATGTGTTAAACTTTCTCTTGTCTCCCAAATCTTTATGGATTTTATAACATTAAACTAATGCTACCAAAAAAAAAATAAATAAATGGGATACTTCAATTACCTGATTTTTTCATATATTTCTGTAACCAACTGTGTAGCTTTGTTCTGGTTGCTAGTTTCTAGTATGAGTTCATCTTTATTTTAAGTGTTTGAGGTCTGCACACATTTATTCATCTCATTTATCTTTTTTTTTGTTGTTTAAGGATAAATTGGGAAGTAACCTAGTGTAACCATGGCCATGATGTAGTTACTGTATTATAGAAACTATCTGCTATTTTCAGTATGTCAAATTTAATTATATTTTATCAAATACATGTACATCATGATATTTTATTATTAAATAATTATATGATATTGTTAGACTGTGTTCCTGAATTAGCTAACATACAACTTATTTATTTATTTCTACAGTAATACAGATCTCCTGGTTCATTATATAAAACTTAGTCTTCCAGTGGGTTACATGTCAATGCTCACCATAATCAATATCACTATAAATAAAGCTACTTTTTATGAAATTAATTCCTTATCATCATCCTTAAATTAAAAAAAAATGAGGTGTTCCTGGTTGGACTTACTATGGCTGCTCTGTGAAAAGTATCAAGTATACATAGAATCTTAATAGACAATTTTGTCATCTGGAAATCTAAAATAGAGATATCATTAATAACATCAGCTGGACTAGAACAAAATTTAAAATAAATTTTATAGGTTGCTCCATTTTCTAAGCATTACAACCAGCTGTCAATGGCGTATAAGTTATTTAATGAACCAGGTAAAATACATGTCTTGCAAAATCTGCTTAATCTATATTCTAATCACAGACTGCTATGCTCATCCAACAAATCTTTACTAAAAGTTACCAAAGCTACAAATCTCTCAGCAGACTCTGTCTATTCTAGCTATGTAGCCAGAATGTGGAATTCCCTACCTGTAGACTTAAGAACCACAACTAGTAATACGCAATTTAAAAAAATGCTCAAGGAACATCTATCCAACAATTGGCTTTGCTTATGAAATGGTCCAGAATAAAACAATAATTCACCTAAATTCCCTTCTATCACACATTACATGTCTGCAGACCTTTTCTTGACTTCACTATTTATAATGTCTACTTCCATGAATTACTCTCCAGCTTCTTTTGACCACATGTCATTGAAGCTCTCATCAAAACATTATTAATTAACTTTGATGGGTCTGACTTTTAATAGATTACTTAATGGCTTTACCTTATAATTATGTTTTTGTTTAAGCTAATGCCTGATGTTACCCAACTCATTACTTTGAAATCCTTACTTAAGAAAATGATGTATAAATTCTAACTGTAATCTGTATCAAGACTATTTCACCAGTGTAACACTGCTTATGTTGTACCTCTGACATAGTTATTGTTAAATATGCCATTGTTATTACTTGTCTGTACTTTATGTGGAGCTTTTCTTCCCCAGACTTCCACTGAAAATGGGCTCACACCCAGCCAGTAAACAAATGTAAAATAAATAAATAAATTCAAAACTCAGTTTATAGTACATCACAATTGTTTTAGTCTTTGGCTAAATGTGCTTCATTCACCAACATAAATGAGTTTTGGATGACTTTCATGCAAGATGAGGCCAGCATTTTGCCTCTTTTTTGGTACTGATCTAATGTTTCTCCTTTATGGAGTTATCTCAATGACAAACTAAAATGCAAATCACTGACAGTGATGTGTTGATTATCCTAACTTCATCTTGTGTGATTTAATGGGAGTCATAAAAGACTGGGGGATTTATTCCTTTATCATGATCACTTCTGATCTAGCTAAACATTATATTTATAACATGTGGCTCATCTTCTAGGGCCATACCTCTCAACCTCTTAGTACATGAAATCTGAACAAAGCCTAAAATAATGGTGGATGGGGTCCAAAATAGGGACAGATATTTAATATTGCTCTTATAAACTTAGAGAGTACATAGAATAACAGGTTTAGTGTCATTGTGCATTTTCTGAAGGATATGAAGTCTGAAATTCAAATGTGTATGTCATTATTTTGAGACTTTAATCCTCACTGATTTGCCAGAAAATTACAAATTTTATGAGGAACAGACCAGACATGTGGGAAAAATCTGGACATTCTGCAAAAATCTGGGGAGTTCAAAAGTAAGACTTGAATGTTAATATCTTTTAAAGGCTTCGATAAGTATCTCACTGCTTTTAAAATCACAGAATATTAAAGAAATAATCTAAGGTTTGGGAAAAACAGTTGCCTACCCTTGATCTGTTAACTCTCTGATCACTCTATATCTTTGTGTTTTCATTTATAAAATAATGCTTCTGTCATGTTTTATATTACAGTGTTATGTAATGATTCTTTTTGAAGTGATGTTAATAAGAATTCTAATAAACTGGTATGAAAAAGAAAGGAAACTGCCTCACAGCAAGAGGTTATCTGGTTTGATTCTTGGTTGGGATGCCTTCTGTGTGGAGTCTGCATGTCCTCCCTGAGGTCGTGTGGGTTTCCTCCAGGTGCTCCAGTTTACTTCCACATCCCAAAGACATCCTGCAGGTGATTTGGACACTCTATATTGGCCCTAGGTGTGTGTGTGTGTGTGTGTGTGTGTGTGTGTGTGTGTGTGTGTGTGTGTGTGTGTGTGTGTGTGTGTGTGTGTGTGTGGGTGTGTCAGTGTGTACCTTCTGTGAAAGGTTGGGAGCCAGGCTGGCAACTCAACACTGTAAAACTCCACTGCCATTCATTCTGAGGACCGTTGTTTCACTGTGGCGATCCCTAATAGGAAAAATCCAAAAGTAGAAGAAGAAAAAGAAAAGAAACTAGCCAAAAATGCCCAAAGCACACAACCCAACATAATAAAATAGACAAAGAGCAAGAATACAAAATAAATCTTTCTGAGCACTACTTTCAAAGTCTCCTTTTAAATATGATCCACACCATCTGAATATTCAGGTTTCGGGTGACTCAGATCACTGTATCATATATGAAATCTGTTTATGACTGTATGCCTATGTATTTGCCATGCTGAATGTTTTTTGTTTTGTTTTGCTTTGCTGACTTCTCTTCAGATTAAGTACCATTTCAGGGTATTTTACTTAAAAATCAAAATCATACTTCTTTTTTTCACAGCAGGCAAAGTGTGAAATTTCATTTTTTGTTTGTTGCAGTTTGAAGAAATAAGTGATACAAGAGCAAAATAACGCAAATAAATATGAAATAAAGCAAATAAATATGCATAGTGTTTTCATCTTTGAACAAAACTCCTTCAGGCTCTGAAAGAACTTAGATGAGATAACATTGTGTACATTCATTTGCTTTTACAATAAAGTCTGTTTAGATTTTTATTCAATTTTTCATTTGTTTTATTTAGTTTTGCTTCTCCTGTTGCAGCATTTTATTGTATTATTCATCTTGTTTCAGACTTTGTAGGCATCAGTCTACTGCACAGTAGGCCTAAAGAAGAACAGATGCTAGCTGACCACTGGGCTGTTTGGCCTCTTAACTGACTTTAATATGTTGTACCTCTTCAGCACCTTAACTACTTGTTAAAGAGACTTGTGTACTTGTATGTTACATCTAAAACTCAATTATTTTACATTTGTTTTGGTCTTCATAAAATTTTAAAGGCTAGCAGAAAATAAGGATGTATACCCGTTCAGTACAGAGTGTGAAGAAGGTACACAAATACAAATATATATAT
>NC_056741.1:1701971519-1702041519 GCF_019279795.1 Protopterus annectens | reverse complement strand
CCAATTATTTTTACTTAGTGGCTTGTTTTGCATTAACATTGCCTGTTATTAATCTTCTGTGCATTGGTTTAGATTTCAGTTTGGCAAAATTATTTAGTAGTAGTTTAACCTTTAGTACCCCAACAGAGATGAAGTGCCTAAGATGGATAATAGGATGATATTGTGGGACAGACAAAGAAATGAAGACATCAGAGCTGAAGCCAAAGTAGCCTCAGCAGAGAAGGTGAAGAGATTATGGTGACTTGGTCACATGTGCAGGAAAACAGAAGATATTTGATAACGCAGATTTGGGAGAGACAGGAAGAAGGTAACTGGAGACAAGGATGGCCATCCAAGAGATGGATGAATTGTGTGAAACAATACCTGCAAGACTTGTTCGTGACACATGAAGAAAGTAGATAAGAAGGTCTGACTGAAGAAAGGAAGGGAGAGTAGATGTGGCATCTCAACCCTATCTAAAATGGGGAAGAGGGGTTTGATGATGATGATGATACGTGAGTTGGACTATAAAGAGGTTGTCTGTTGGAAAATCAATGTTTTTGAACTGTGTAAAGCTTACACAGTTGATTTTTATCATCATCATATAATTTCATAGGTATATGCCAAGTTAATGAACACAGGTCCATTTTAAGCCTAGCCATGCATACAAGTTTGGTACCCTACCTAGGGTTATGCATAAGCTAGGACATGTATGGTCAAACATTTACAGGTTGCATCAATCCATTAGAGACACAGATGACAGATCGGGGTGAATTTCTGATTTCCCATCACCTGGTCGAGGTTACAGTCTGAGTAGGGTCAGAGAAGAACTCTGCTTCACGTGGCTAAAAAGCCTGTATTTGTGAGGTAATCATTATAATTAGTATTATCATCATCATTAATGATCTTTTTGTTATTATTTAGATTTTGTTAACTTAGTTGTCCAGCTGGGCTAGATCACACAATAGGCAAATGAAGAAAGGCTGCAGCAATCAAACCCAATATTACAGAAAGAAGGTCATCAGTAGTTTATATCCTTAATCCTGGGTGTTAAATTGTGAATGACAACATAAAGGAGCTGGAAGGGAAGTTGTGCTAATGCAGTCGATATTGACAGGGCCACGAGAAACTACAAATAAAATAACTCTGGCCTGATGAGTTACCAGAAAAATATAGTTTCTTAAGCATCAATGTCTGTGCAGGAACATTGTCTCATTTCTAAATGAGTAACTACAGTAGATGGCCTTCTGAGTAGTGTTGGAAGACATACTTATTTTACATACAACTCCAACAAGTCTGTTTAAAAACAGGAAATACTAAAATTAGCTTTGACTTACCTCAAATTATATTATAATAATATAAATGATAAAAGCACCTTGATGATAGTTTACAACAGTTCACTATAGCTTTTTACCTCCATGTTTTTTCATTCCCTCAATCTTGGACATCAACCATCGCTTGGTTTCTAAGCAGATGTTTTCGGTCAGTTCTAATGCAATCAAAGGCTGGATGGTCTGGACATTGCAGCAGTTACAGATCACAGGAGTCCATGAACCCACCACTGGACTACCAGTCTTCTGAATACCATCTGCAGTAAAAGAGAATACAGTGGTAAGCTGATAACACAGAAGCGATGTAACCCACTGAAGTGATCTAACCCACTGAAGTGATGTAATACACTGAAGTGATGTAACACACTTTCTGTTTATACTTTCCTGACTTATTACTTTGTTAATCAAATGCTATGATTAACAAACTGCTCCCATCTTTTTTTCTCCTGCCATATTCCTAACTTAAATTTCACTGTCGACTAAATCCCCACCTTGCATATACAACATATAAGTATTGCAAGTGACATTTCTCCTTTCACTCCACTGAGTAGTTCTGACCATATTGATTTTTATCTTCGCAGTGCTTTTTCTGACAGTGACAAAAGTCATTCATTGCTCATTATAAATTCCCTTCCATGGATACAAGTCATTTAAATTCTGAATTTAATCCTGATTCTTAGTTGGAAAATTGTAATTCTGATCCTTTCCATTGTTGGAACCCTTTCAAGTTACAATGTACCTCCCTGCTGAGCAACTGTAAAATAATTAGACACTTCAATCTTTGTGTACTCTCGCCTGTTTGGTGGGATATACTTATCATCAACTTGCTAAAGAAAAAAACAAAAGTATAGGCTACATAAAAATGCAAACTAGAGCCACCAAAACTAGCTTCAAAACAGCTTGCAAGAATCTGAAATCAGTCACACATGAGTGTAATGAAAATTATGAAGAAAAAAACTTGTTTATTGCAGCAAGAATCATAAAATGTTCTATGGTTATATGAACACTGTTTGTGGTAGTACAGGTCTACTTTCTTACAATGGCACTTTACTTACCATCCCTGTTTATGTGGCTAATATTTTTCCAAGAAATTTGCCAGCCTGGTTACCAATACAAACCTTCCTATCCACCTATTTCTGCTAGTATTGACATCTTGCACTCATCGGCTACTCAAGATAATATCCATCATAGTTCAGATGGTTTACTTTTTCCTCATATTGCTGGAAGCATGGTTGATGCTTCCTTAAGGAAAATAAATGTAAGAGTGGCAGTTAGCTGAATAATATACCTCTGTATTATGGTAACATCTACATTAATTTTTAACACTCTTTTGCATTATTCCATCATCCAGAAAAAAGGCTAATATCATTCCAATTATTATTTATTTTATTTTATTTATTTACTGTCATTTGTTAACCGGGTTGGTCCAGCTGAGCCAAAGGCCCATTTTCAGTGATCCCAGAATACAAAAACTAAAAAAATTACAATAGGTATGTTGGCAAGAACATTTTACATAAAACGAAATCAACAAAAATATATATTTATGTACAAGTTTCAAGAAATTCAATACAATAACAGCAGGATAAACTATATGTAAAATATTTACAAGAACCAGATTGTAAATATATTGTAATAGGAGCGGTATAAAAGCAATAAAGAAAAGTGGATAAAAAGAGAGAAAAAATATTAGAGTAATCAAAGTAGAATTAGGAAGAAAATCAATTAGATATCAGGTCAGAGCTTGGCAAGGGCAGGACCAAGGTCTTTAGTAGGTAGTGTATGAGTTCTAGTTTGAATTGGACCTTATGGGAGATACTTCTTATTTTAAGTGGAAGAGAGATCCAGGTGTGAGCTACAGAGTATTTGTACAGGAACTTCCCAATATTTTTTGTAAATGTCCAGAAGATGTTTGTCAGATGAGGAAGTGGGATTATAAAGAATTGAGTGTGTAATATGCAGCTGTGAAAGATGTAATTGTTTAGGGAATTCAGGCCATTGTAATGATTTAAGGGTGGGGCAGTGGTGGGATTTGTAGGGGAGTTTAGGGACGAATCTAGCTGTTTTATTGTATGTTTTCTCTAATTTGGAAAGAAATGATGACTGAAGGTTAGTAAAGACTGGAGCTGCATACAGAAAGCTGCATACAGAAAACAGGGTAATAGGAGAGACAGGACAATTAGTGCAAATGGGAATTGTTATATTGTAGACAAGTGCCATCCAATCATAGTAACTTCTGTGTTCTGCGAATAAATCAAAAGATGCCTTTCAGACTTACTTTATGGTAATCTCAGGCATGGTGATTTCAACTTATTTTTTTATAAGTTAGTTAACAGTTTGCTGGACTGAACTCTTATCGGTCCATTTCTGCTACAACCTGAGAAATACAAAATGTACATAAGAATGGCAGTGGCATATCTATCAGCATGGCTTTATGAAAAATCTTTCTACTTTCACCTGTCTAATCAGTTTTTATGATCATGTAAATGATAATATTATTTTAGAAATGGCTGTAATATTGAGAATTATGATTGGGTCACAGATCATAACCTGCTTATTATGTGTTCAAGACTTGTGCCAAGAAATTTGGGTCTATATTAGATTCTCGAAAGCCGACAATGTCGAATCTGACATTGTCGACACGAGAATAGCGAAACTGCTGAACATTGAACAAGTAAACGGAAATCTCTGTAAGGCTTGCCCCCTGCCTACACTGTTTAGTTTTTTTTTGTTCTTTTTTTTTTTTTTTCTGAACATTTGATGTTTTAACTGTTCGATCACTAAAGGTTGACCTTTAGTGAGTCGAACTGTTAAATATTCAATGTTCTAATATAGACCCAGGAAATTCACCTTGAGAGTAAAAGCTCCATCCATCCAGGTCTCAAACACCTAATCTAAGGTTATTCTTAATTCTTGATAGTACATTGAGATTTGTCTGCTACATGTACTACTAGTTGCAGGGAAAAAATCACTAAGTGTTATCCTGGCTTTCAAAGTCATAAAATACTTAGCAAGTGCTTTCAAGAAAGGTAGTGTAATGCAATCCATGACATCTACACTTACTTTTCAAACATCTCAACTGTCTAGATTTTTTTTTCAAGATGTCCATATTGCTTCATATTTTTGGTATGTTCCTCATAAAATCTGTGTTTTTTGGACAAACCATTGAGGATTGAAGTCACTAAATAAAAGCATACATTTGAGTTTCAAAGTTCATATCCTTCAGAAAATGGATGCTGATACATCCTGTTTGTAGAAGTTGGGGACACACTGCCAGTCTTGACAGCAAGCAAAACAAATATTTTTTTCTGCCTCTGTCATTTGCTGGAAAATACTGGCAGATTTTACTGCCTGGCACTAGACCTGACCTTAACAACTTTAACATGGGGTGCTTAACAACTGTTATGGTCAGGTCACATGCCATTCTGGTGCTTAACTGATTTGTCTTTATCTGAATATTGGAGTGTAATTGTCATGCTCCATGCACTACATAACTGTATAGTACATTGTTTAGCATTTATTTCTTGTTTCTGGTCCAAGTAAAATTAGAGAAGGTATTATGGAATGTTTTGGAATTGAGAGCATACTTGTGGTGGGATGGGTTGCTGAATTCAGTTGGAAGTCTGAGGGGGAGCATGTGTGTGGTGTTCTATGGCATGATGTTTTGTTTCTACCTAATAGACTTTTTACCTTTCTGTGGCACTGTTTGAGTGTGTTGATTAGAGAGTTTTGAGTTGATTTCATTAGCTGGGCTTGCTTTAGGAGGCTTCTGAAATGAGCAAAGAATTTGCTTGTGTCGATATTTGGGTTGGCTTTCCTAGAATGCCACACTTCATCCCTGAGTTTTAGTAAAGGTATGGTTAACCAATCATTCTTTTTGGTTTTGTATAGTCTATTACATAGTGGGAAGTAGGTGTTTTGTGGGTTTTTAGGGTGTTGCTGAATAAAACTATAGGGAGCCTGGGTTCAGTTGCATTTAGAATGTTGGACTAATCTTGGGAGCTGGTTTGCATTTTGTGATATTGTAGTCCGGTTTGGCTTTAAAATAGATCAGTTGTGATGAGACCTTTTGCTCAAGGAATGTAGTAGAAAGCTGAAGGGCCAGTGTTCTCTGATGGATTGTTGTTGGATAGTTATATCAGAGACTAAGGGGGGGGGGTGAAAGGGTTATGAGGTCTAGAAGGGATTGGTTATTAGTTTTTAAATTTTGATACATGGGTTTCTGTACAAGTTGCTGTAGGTTATACTCAGTGAGGAGATCTGTTATGTCATTGTGGATTTGATTAAGCATGTTAATGTTAAAGTCCTGAATAAATAGGAGTTTTTTGTATATTTGTTTTCATTGGATGTTGTTTTTAACAATGTGTTGAATTTCTAATTGAATGCTGTGGATGGGAGGTAGGCTAAAACCAGATGGAGTGATTTGTTACATGAGGATATCTTGACTTGTAGCCAGTTTACCTGGGTCAGTACAGGGGATAGCCTGAACTGGAGGTTTCCATATTGCATTGCCTCTCTACCTTGTTCTCTTTGTTTCACTTAATATAACTAACTGCAGAATATTATTCTTTATATATCACTGCAGTTGTTACAGTACTAATGAAAAGAACCTCTCTCTCTCTCTCTCTCTCTATATATATATATATATATATATATATATATATATGAAAAACAAAGCCAATTATAAAAGTAAAACAACAGTAGAAACAAAGTATAATTACAGATCAGTATTCACCTATGTCACAGGGTCACTAGGCTAATGGCCCTTGAGCCTTTGCAAGCCTAGCCCACAGGATTACCCTGGCATCATGCCACCCGACCTTAGTTCCCAGTGCCTCTGTCGAGTAGAGCCACTGGAGTGATCCCTGGGATGAATTTTCTATTTCCCATCCACTCATGAAGATTTCTCGTGAAGAGGGCCAGTGAGGCGCTCCACTTGACATGTATGGGAAGCCTATTCCATAGCATGGGCAGTCTCTGGGTTATGAACCTGTCCCTCCAGCTTGTTCTGTTGATTGAGGTAATGAGGGTGAGGTCTCTGGAGCATGTAGTGCAGAGGGATTGGGATTTCTTTAGATGTAGCATTTCTAACAGTGCTGGGTCAGACATGCCTTTGTAAGTCAAGCAGAGATCGCCTCTAAGTAGGCAATAAGAGACAGAGAATAGTTGGAGATTTTTGAGTCTGTCCATATAGGACAAGTGTTTAAGGCCTAGGATCCTCTTTGTGAGGTACTTCTGCGGCCTCCCAGTTGTTACAGGTGTCTAGTGAGGTACTTGCCAAATGGGGCATTGTACTCAAAGATTGGCCTAATGAGGGAAGAGTAGAGAGAGACAATGACCTCTTTCTTCCTGGATGCAAAACCCTTAATAATGAGATGTGCCACATAGAAGGACTTTCTGACTACAGTGGCAATGTGGTGGTTAAAAGAGAGGTTGCTGTCAACCTGTGTCCCCAGATCTCTTATGATGTCTTCTGTGTTCAATGAACTACTATAGATGTGGTAATTCATGGGAACCAGGTTTTTCCCAAAGGGGATGATGACGCATTTTTTGGTATTGAGCTTATGGTTATGATTCTGACACCAGTCGTTGGTCTCAGTGAGGCCTTTCTGTAGGATGTCAACATCATTTGGGGAGTTAATTATGGCTCCTAACTTGCAATCATCTGCAAACTCTGTCAGCCAGAGTACATTCGTGTTGGCCTGGACTTCAGAGAAGCAGATACCAAACAGGAGAGGACCCAGAACTGAATCCTGTGGGACTCCACTAGTGACTGGTTGGCAGTCTGACTTGGAGTCAGTTACTTTCACACTGTGGGTTCTATCTGTGAGCCAGTTTGCAACCCACCTAGTGATTAGGGGTTGATGCCTAGCTTAGTGAGTTTTTCTGTGATTCCTGAGTGGGGAATGGTATCAAAGACCTTGGCCAGATCAAGGTAGGCTGTATGAACCACCTTGCCTTCATCCACAGCTCTGGTGACTGTCTCAAAGAAGTTGACCAGGTTGAGCAAGCATGAGCTACCATTCACAAAACCAAACTGTATGGGATCCAGAGTTTGGAGATTCCCTATATCCTTGTTTATTAGGTCCATGATGATGCATTCCATAGCTTTGCATATCAGACTTGTCAGGCTAATGGGGTGATAGTTCCCAGGGTCTGTAGTCACTCCTCCTTTGTGGAGAGGGATGACTGTAGCAGTGCGCCATTTGGTAGGGACAAAGCCTGAAGTGAGGCTGTGATTTGACAGGGCACACAGGTGAGGTGCCAATTCATTCTGTAGTTCATGTAGAACACAACCAGGGATACTTTTGGGTCCCATAGAAGCTGCATTCTTGGCCTCGGACAGTACTGTTTTAACCTGTGCATCAGTAATACTGGGTGCCTGGCAATCTGGTATTGTGATTGGTCCTTTGGGAGGGGAGGGGTAAAGTTGGCACTGAATCTGTTGGCCAGTATATTGGCAATATCTGTGGCTCAGTATAGGAGGTGCCATTCTGCAACAGCTCTGAACAAATCTGGATATTGCCATGGAGATTCTTTACATAACTATAGAAGGCCTTGTGGTTGTCTTTACTATCTGCTGTAATTCTGTTTTCATAGCTAGCTTTAGACGATTTGATGAGGGATCTCAACTTTTTGTTGAGGCTGATAAGGGAGTTTTTCCAGTCTTGGGACTTCACCTTATTTCACATCAGTTTCCTTCTCCTTCTCTTGTAGAGTTTGTTTATGGCAGGGGACCACCAGATTGGCTTCATTTTTTAGAGGAGAGCATCGTGGTTATTGGGTATGGCGAGATCCATGCATTTGTGTACGTGTTCATGGTGTATGATTTGGCAATCATGCAGATGTTCTCTAATTGCATGGGTGCAGTGAAGTTAGCCACCTCTGTTTTTAGGAGACCAAAGTTAGCTTTGAAGAAGTTTTTCATGGTGGTTACCTTTGCGGGGGGGGGGGGGGGTTTTCCAAAGTGATTACTTTGTGGTCAGATCTAACCAGGGAGGAGTTGACTATTGGTTTAGAGCAACGGTTGCCCATGTTAGTAATGACCAGATCAAGGATGTTGCTACCTCTAGCTGGTCCAGGGCACTGGAATTAATGAATTCCAGGAAACACTTGGCAAGTATATTGGTACATGAGTAGTATTCCCAGTTAATGGAGGGGTAGTTGAAGTCGCCCAGTATTAGAGTGTTAGCTTGTACTCTAATATCCTCCATGGTGCTTAAGAACCTGGAGTGTGAGACTTGGGTCATGGTTGGGGGCCTATAGCAGGCTACAACATGAATCATTATCTTACCCAATGTTAGCTGCACTTGAAGTATCTCTGATGCGTTATGTTGAGCAACCAGTCTGAAGGTGTGCGCATCCTTTCTGAATATGGAAACACCACCCCCTTTGGAGCTTCAGTCCACGTTCTGTGGCAAAAGGTATGAAATGAGTTATAGCCTGGTAGCTTTCTGCTGCCTTGAACCAGGTCTCTGTTACAGCACAAATGTCGATGTTCTCCATTTTAAGGAGTGCTTTGAGTGAGTGCGATTTGAGATTAAGACTTCTAGCATTGAGCAGCATGATCCTCAGATTGCATTTGTTTGTAGCTGTTACGGTGGTGATTTAGTCTTTGGAACACTGTCTAAAAAAGGCACTATAGGGGTGGCAAGAGCCTTGGCCAGTATCCAAAAGCCCAGGGGTGACAGATGCAGGCCATCTCTGACAAAGTTTTAAGGTCTGTCAGTCATGTCATCCCAGGCAGACAGATACTGGATCCCCTTAGAATGACACCAGAAACTTAGCCAATTGTTGAAATCAGTAATTTTCTGCTTGTACTGTTGTATCATTCTGGGTGATGGTAGGAGGCTGCTCAGGGCAAGGGTCATACCCTCCTCAAGTACATAATCCGAGAGCTCCTCGATGTCTCTTTTCATGTAGTCCAGGGAGGTGCATCTCAGGTCATTCACACCCAAATGTACAATGACAGACTTATATTTGTACCTGTTGTTGAGGGACCTAAGTGCGTGCATTATGTGGTGGATCCTGGCACTTGATAGGCAGCTGACTGTTACTTTCTCCTTATTCAACTTAGTGAGTGGGACATCAGTGTGCCTCACTATTGAGTCACCTATGACTAGTGTGTTGGGCATGCTGTTTTGCCTTAAGGGGCTTTGTTTGTACACTGTTTAGGAGAGTTATGTGTCTCAAGATTAGTGTTGTGTTGTGGTGGTCAAGTGCATTTCTGCCTTAGACGTCTCTGCTGTTTGGGTAGATTTTTATTGAGAGCCTCCACGAAGGTGGGTGTGTGGTTTGTGTTTTTATGTAAAGGCATGCTGGTGTGTGTTCTGGAGGGCTATGTGTTCCATGTGGTGTCTTACAAGTGCTGACTTTTTCCTCTTGACCAGCTATTCCGGTCTTGGCTGGAGAGTGTGTGGTTTCCAGTTTGGATATATAAGTCCATTTCCCGCAAGTCTGAGTGTTGGGAGGTAAGAGGAGAGGGTTGTCAGTGTTCATGAGGCAGTTGCTACATTGCCTCAGGATGCCCAGGCTCACCAGGTTAATATGAGAAAGCACAGGGAACTGACCTTTAGACATGCCTGGAGGGGTGGGCATTAATAATAAGTACTGGAGCTGTTTCTTTATAGAACGTTTAGTGCTGATAGCACTTTTGTGTGCTACAAGAAGTTTGGTAAATTGCTAGACTAATAAGTTAGTAAAAGTGCAGGAGAGGAGAGAACTATCAGATATAAGGGAAAAATTGAAGAACAGACTTTTTGGCACTGCTCAGAAGCTTACAAACAGCCCTGGATACAGCACATCTGTATCTGGACTACACTAGTTCCAGGAAAGGCAGGAAACAGTTTTTTTTTTTTTTTTTTTTTTTTTTTAGTAGAAAATGAAGAGAGATAATTCAGTATTCAGAAGCTAAATGGGTGGGACTTTGCTAAGTTCTCACTATAAACAGTAGAATGAGCTGATGTAATGTGACTGGGTGGGAGTATCCAGTATCACTTTATACCAGAGGCGGGCAACTCAAAGCCACCAAGACTTAAACCAGTTGTACAGATTACAGAGATATTAAGTCAAAAGTTCAGAAGTTAATTGAGAAGAATAAACATTTATCTTTTCCCAATATCACAGTAGGAAGTAGGTCAGTCTCTCTGCAGCTTCAGCAACAGGAATCTAAGAAACAGCACTCAGCAGTGATAATCCATAATGAGAATACCCACTTCAAGCACATTGCCAACATACTAGGAGATGAATTTAGTGTTCATTTCATATGAGCTAAGGCCATGACATTTCCACAAATCCTGAAGTCCTATTTTCCTCCAAAGACTACCATGAATCAAATCATAACCACCCTGTCCAAATAAAAAATACTATGTTTGTTGGTTGGTCTTGTTAATATTTCTGGATGTCTAATCACTATTGTGAGACTCTTCCTCTAAGAGCTTCTTCTAAATGTTTTCAACATAAGCCTCTCCACTGAGCACAGATCTGAAACATGCAAAACACCCACTGTAATGCCTTACACAAAGGCAATTCTACTTCTGACTATGGTAAAACCAGTGCCATTAATCTAACCAGTCTATTCTGCAAAGCCATGGAACTTATCATATCAAACTTTATAAACATTGATATTGAAAACCTTCTTGTTCTCAACCATTACAAATTAGGCTTAATCAATACATATTCAACCTACTAAATGTCTTACAAAAGGGTCACAAAAGCTTTGGATGGTGACTATGTAAATGAATTTAAAGACATAAGCATAGACCATTATATTGTGAGTGAATAACAAATTGGCTGTCAGGCAGAAAACACATAGTTACAGTATCTAACTCCATATCAGAAAGTACAAAGGTAAACAATAGTGTCCGCCAGGTCTTTGTGCTTCCATCTCTTATGCTTGGTATCTGCTTCTTCAACCTTAAAACCAAAAACCAAGACCAATGGTTCACTAAATTATGTGATGATTACAGGCTAGGAATTGTTATTTGCTGAAATTCTGATACCACTTTAATGCAGCTTGATTTAGATCTTGCAGATAATTGTAAAAAAAAACGGGATTAAATTAAATTCCAAAAATGTAGTATTGCTACATTTGGAAAACAAAACTGTTATATTCCCTTCAGCACAGATAGTACAGCTCTCCAGACTGACAGTAGTCAGAAAATCTCATCTAGATCCTTATCTACTGAGACCATATCAACCAATTATCAGGTATAATATCCCCTTTGACATATATTTGTTTAATACTTTACACAAGAAGAAGGACTTCAGAGGTTCTTAACTGACAAAAAAAAATTACAGGCCTGAGTAGCATTAGCTGCAAAACAGAGTTGAATCTATATCCCAGTATTCTGTGTCTTATAGACATCTGATTTAAGATTTATGTTAAGCTTCTAGGGACATGAGGGACACTGCACCCTTCAATCTGTTATACCTTCACAGAACTAACAGTACCAGAAACACCCATACGAAGATTATAGCTTCTCCAACAAACAAACAGGACATGCTGGGGTAATAGATTCATCTCCCAGCATATATGCTATTTTAGGAATAAACTAGCTAATGACATTAGACAGAGTGAAACACCTGCTTCCATTAAAGTGAACTTTGATAGCTGGATGTGCAGCAAATTCTCCCTGTGGAGGTAGGAGGTGCCATATGAGGATGATTGCTCTCAAGGCTTTAATGGCCATTGAACTGATAAGCCTTATAGACACTACAATCCTATTGTAGAATCTCTTACATATGAAACAAGCTCTCCTTGTACATGAAGCACAGTAACACATTGGGAGAGCCAGAATTGGAAGGCAGCTTTCCATGGGGCCTAGCTGTCTGAGGCACAATCCACAGAGCCAATGGGTAGGGAGTGTGGTACTGGCATCAACTTATGAAGTTGCTGCATTTGCAATCAAGCCTGGAGAGGTGAACGTTTACTAGCAAACTGCATGTCATGATTTTAGCAAGCAACATGCTATAGTTGCAAAAGACATTTTCTTCCCTTGGTCTTCACATTTGAGAAGACGATTTTCTTTCATTTGATGGAGGTGCCAGTTTCTTTTTTTTTTTTTTTTCCTTTTTTTAAGTTGACGGGACACATGGGATGCTAGATGAGTTAGCTACAATTTTGCCTAGATGAATTGATTGGCACCCACAACTTTACTTCTGGGGTAAGCAGCATGGTCTTCATGAACTGGAGTGGCAAATAAGCCCACCAGAGTCTCTGGGTTACATGCCACATTTTATATGGCTGAACATACCACTTCCCTAATAAGTACCTATGAACATACATGATAGGAGATGCAGCTACTTAAAAACTGAAAACAATGCAGCAACTCAGCTTAAACTGAAAACACACTGCCTCAGAACTAAAGCATGTTTTAAGGCATTTATAGTTTTCCTCCAAAATGCTACTGCTGGTATACCAAAGTATGCTTTTTTACATGTACACTGCACCTTCCATGTTCCTCATGAAAAAAAATAATGGATAAACATGTGATTGTTGGTACACAGTGTTTTATGTTCTACCATCTATTAGCCAGTATATAGTCTGTATCCATAACATATAAACATGTGATTGTTTGAACCACAGTGTAATATGTTCTACTGTTATTATCTTGTACGTATACGAAAGGACAGAATCTCTCAATCATGCCATAATGCCACTTTGAGCCATTACTCTGCATCACATAGAAACATTAATGAAAACTGAATTGCCTTTAGAAAGTGAGTACACTGGTCTTTAATTTTTTGTGTAAACATTTAATATTGCAATGTTCTCCAAAAAGTATAACTGTATAGGATAAAGGGAAGCTTTACATTAACTTCAATATTCTACCAACTCATTTAATAGGAATCCACTACAGTGAAATATTCATGTATTGAAAGCAGCTAATATTACTCACTACATAACACAGCAAGCATAGGAAATTAAAAATCTACTTGGTTACATCCGTTAGGTCATGCAGCTGAAGTCAGAACAATACATCCATTTATTTATAGGATCAAGACTTACAAAAGTTGATAAATTTTTTTGCAACGTGAGATATTAATACAAAAATAGCATCTTCACAGACATTAAATACTAGCATAATCTCAAAAAGAAATTGTTCTGAGTAAGTCTGCTGAAGTAGTGTCTGGTATGTTCATGGTAGGCATTAGCCCATATCTTCCTACAGAAAAGCGTTTACATTAATCATCTCATTTAACAAGGAAATTGATAACAACTGAAGTTGACCTAGAAGCAGGGTAGAAAGGAAAGATTTCAAAAGCATGAATCAGAGCAATAGCTAGGTCATCTGACTGGCGCTGCCCATAACTTAAACTGGAGTACCATAACAAGGTGTTTAAAAAAGAGTAACTGTAACAAACAGTCTGTTTGCTTTCTACAGCTGTAACAAACTAGAACAAGCACCTTGCTATATTTACCAGAATCACATGGAGCTTCTAACTGAAACTGTAAATATGGGGTCAGCATTCATTTATGAAGCTGCAATATCCTCATGGATTCATAAATGAATGCTGGTACTGTACTTGTATCCTATCAGCACCTCCAAATCATGCCTCCTAAGATTTCACCCAGAACAGCCCTATCTTTCACTTCCAAACTGATTCCTCACAAATATTGTAATATCACATCATCCTCTAAAATACTTCTTTCTGTCTACAGTGCTACATAACTAATATAAAAATGGAGGAAAATCATCATTACCTACAGTGGAGGAACCTGGGATCATGCTGGATCAGTTGAATGAGCATAGCACCTCCATTCCTAATTTTCCTCTGGTCCAATCAGCATTGCTTGTTAGCCAATATTTGATTAGAAGATCTTTGCCAGAGAGTAGTTCAACATAATTCAAGAAGCTATACAGTAACAACAATGGTTTATATTGGTGCTTTCCCCAGTCTGATGTTGATATACATTTAGAACAGAGACATGGATCTTCACAGTCATTGACAAAGATCTCCAAATATAAAATGAAAACAAAAACAAAAAGTTTCTAATGATGGAGCATGATCAGACTGTCCTGTTTCCTACTTTCTAACCATAAGTACAGTTCCTCATAATGTTGCTGACTCAATAAACACTGTGTCTGTGAAATTGTTATTTGACCTTCAGGGGGAGTTATTAATTTCCAACTAAATGATACAGAATAACGAAGACGTTTCCATTCTTTTTAAAAAGGACAGGAATCTTCTTTACAATACCTACTAAGATGTCTTGAAAGCTATCAGATTCATAATATACAAGAATTATGTAGATCTATAAGGCAGACCCTGGTGCTGTCTCTATTTCAAAACCAAACTGAGATGCAACAGGGCTTGGTCCTTCAAAAAATATGTGTTTTTTTCAGAATTTTGCCTTTCAATTTTTATTCAATTATTTATTTTTTTATCATTTCTTTGTTGACTAGGTTAGTTTGGATAGGCTAGTAGCTTCTCTTCAGGTGACACTTGAGATGATATTTATACTACTAGGGTTGGGAGTGTGGCCTAATGGTTAAGTTGCTTACCTTATAGACACAAGGTGCAGAGTTTGATTCTCACATGGGGTAACTGTCTAGGCTTAAAATGGCCGACAAGGGCAGTTAACCTAGTAGTAACCTATGAACTAGAAGAAATTTGGCCAGGGCATGAGTATTTCTTGTTTCCATTCCAGGTGCAGAGGAGGCCAAGAGGCCCGGACAAAAAGAACCAGATGGAGAGAGAAGGAGATAATGAAGTAGTAAGAGAAATGGCAGAGAAAAACAATATCAGTACCAGAAAATGCATGCAGGATTCTGAAGAAATATTTCAAAGAAATCTGTTTGATGGAGATGCTTTGCTGAAGATCTAGAATTTTGCCTCATAATTTCAGTATGTTTTTCTGTGGTTGTAGTTGTTGGGGAAACCTACCCTGCTGAAAATCTCCAACAAAGCATTTGCCACCTTTTCTGCCTTGATGGAGGACACAGCCACCACCACAGTGTATCTGGTAGCATAATCTACTACCACTAGGATATACTTCTTCCCTGTGGAATTTGGGGTACTCAGAGGCCCCACAATATACATAGCTACCCTCTAAAATGGTTCCTCAATCATAGACAAAAGCATCAAAGGAGCTTTGACCTTGCCTCCTGCCTTGTCTAACTTTTGGCACTGCTCACAGGTCCTGCACTAAGCTGTTACATCCCTGAAAATCCCAGGCCATTAAACGTTCTGCATAATACAGAAAAGTCAAAAACACACCAGTTGTTCATGGTAGAGGTTATTCCAAAACTTTAATAAAATAGTAAAAATAAAGAACAGGTAAGCGCTTTCGCATGCAGCTTCTTCAGACCTATTATCAAAGTAAAAACTCTAACCAGCTTTTAAACACCTTGTAACAGTTTCATCCAATCAACTTGAAAAAGCATTAAAAGTTGCTAAGCAACATGACTGCATTGAAAATGCCAATTAAATAAACCAATTAAGCCTGCTTACATTCATATTCCTAAAAACAACTAAATATTATAATGACTATAAAAATGCATGTGCAATTAAATTAAATACTCATATCACCTATTACCTAATAATTCATAAAAATATTTAATCTATTTCATAAACTCAATAAATAAGAAAATGTACATATTAAAATTGCATAACTGCTCAACTAGTGCATGTTGATTTAAAAACAATCAATCTACCCTATCTCCTCTTTGTCAGCCTCTTTTTTAGGGGTCTTGCTCTCAGTGCGGGTTGTATCGAAACATGTTCAGGAAAATGTGTAAATATTTTGCTGCAGGTGGGATGTGTGAATGTCCTAGACTCATCTATACAATTGCAAAATGAACAATTATTGTATTTGACAGTACATGAAGAACTTGTTATCTCATTGCTCATGCTGTGGATATTCTGAGAAAAACATTGTCTCTGGCGTAAAGATTTCTTATTTTTGTATCCAAATCATGGCCAATCACCCACTACCCCGGCAATATCTGCATTAGTTACTAAAATAGGTCAATGCCTATAGATGATCTCCCTGATGTCCCTTTTATCATGACCAGGGTTGGGAGGGTGGCCTAATGGTTAAGGTGTTTGCCTTACAAACACAAGGTGCAAGGTTTGAGTCTCACAAGGGATTATTGGCTAGGCTTAAAATGGCTCACAATAGCAGTTAGCCTAGTATTAATCTATGAACTCTATGAAAAAGCTAGGATAAAAAAGGAGGCATAATATCAACAATGTCAGTTGCGGATGTTAACATTCTATGTTGTAAAAAATATGGTTCACCTCTATTGTGCCTCCACATTCTGACCTTGTTTTGTGTATGATGTATCTCCTCTTCATGGCAGCCTCTGGATCTGAAGTCATCATCTATCTGATTCAACCCTCTTTCAAAATTGTGATCATTATTGTGTAGGCGACTAACCCTAAGTTTCTGACCTTCCAAAATGTTATGAAACACGTGACCCGGATGCATGCTATTGCGGTGCACATATGTGGGTCAATAGCATTCTTTTCTAAATAGTCTAGTCTCAGTATTATTAGTTGCATCCTTCACTAATAGAACATCCAAGAATTCAGTCTTCACATTCGACTGTTTAAATGTGAATTTCAAAAAATTTGTGCTTGTGTTCAACATATGAACAAACTGGTATAGTTCTGTCAACTCCCCTCTCCAAAACATGAAAAGGTCGTCCATAAAATGTCTGTAGAAGGGCACATAAGCTCAATAGAGTTCAGACACATACATCACATCTTCCTCCCATGTGAACATAACCAAACTGGCATAGCTATTGGCACACGAGGTGCCCATAGCTACGCCTGAGGTCTGTAAGTAATAAATCTCATTGAATGTGAATGCATTATTTTCTAACACCATTTTTATCAATAAACATAGAAAATCAATGTGCCTAGAGTCGTACATGCTCTTACATGATAGTGCTCTTTTGACCATCTGAATACCTTCATAATTTGGTATACTGGTAAAAAGAGATGTCACATCCATAGTAACAAACAAACCTACTTCTGTATTCACATTCTCATCAACAAAAGTACGTAATTCCTGCAAAAAGTGTCAGTCAACACCAACTTGCACTCAGATAAAACAGGTTTAAATTTTTTTGTCTAAATAGATGGAAATAGGTTTGGTGGTCCACCCTGCGATGATCGGTCTAAAGGGAGGGTGTAATGCATCCTTGTGCAGTTTGGGCAAACCGTTCAGAATGGGTATTTTTGGGTACTCGACCAAAAAATAATTAAAAAGCTCCATTGTTATAAGTGAATTCTCTAAACAATCACTAAGTGAGCTGATGACATACTCACAAATTTTCAGAATTTCATCTTTATCTATCACCCTATAGGTATTAATATCTGAAAGCATCTGGTTCCTACTGTCCACATAGAAACATCTGTCCATCACAACTATTTGACCACCTTTGTCAGCTGGTCTGATAGCTATATTACTGTCATTCTGCAAACTGTGCATCGCTTGGTTTTCATGTCTAGATAAATTACCAAAACCCTTCCTTCTTTTTCCATTATTCAGAAGCTCATATATATCTTTTTCACACATTTTTATAAATATTTCAATGGTAGGTTGTTGTTGAGGTACATAGTTACTAGTTTTTTTTAAAAAATATAATTAACTCTAGTATTATCATGCTCATAACTATCACGAAAAACAAGTTTCAGTGAGATATTACTGATATACAGTCTCAAATCAGTTAATGTCTCTGATAAGTCAGCACACTGAGCAGGGATAAAAGACAAGCCCTTGTTAAGTACCTGCAATTCCATGTCAGTCAATACTCTGCTCGAAATATTCCAAATTAAATCACTTAATCCTGTTTCCACATCAATGTTAGTGTGTTCACGCCCAGTTCTGACCCTGTAAACCTCCATTTGCTCTTACAGGGCATGAACACACTAACATTGATGTGTCCCTCAACAACATCCGACCATTGAAACATTTATAAAAATGTGTGAAAAAGATATATATGAGCTTCTGAATAATGGAAAAAGAAGGAAGGGTTTTGTTAATTTATCTAGACACGAAAACCAAGCGATGCACAGTTTGAAGAATGACAGTAATATAACTTTCAGACCAGCTGATAAAAGTGGTTAAATAGTTGTGATGGACAAATGTTTCTATGTGGACAGTATGAACCAGATGCTTTCAGATATTAATACCTATAGGGTGATAGATAAAGATGAAATTCTGAAAATTAGTGAGTATGTCATCAGCTCACTTAGGGACTGTTTAGAGAATTCATTTATAACGACGGAGCTTTTTAATTATTTTTTGGTCGAGTACCCAAAAATACCCATTCTGAACGGTTTGCCCAAAGTGCACAAGGATGCATTACACCCTCCCTTTAGACTGATCGTTGCAGGGAGTGGGTGGACCACCGAACCTATTTCCATCTATTTAGATAAAAAAATTAAACCTGTTTTATCTGAGTGCAAGTCGGTGTTGACTGACACCAAACACTTTTTGCAGGAATTACGTACCTTTGTTGATGAGAATGTGAATACAGAAGTAGGTTTGTTTGTTACTATGGATGTGACATCTCTTTTTACAAGTATACCCAATTACTAAGGTATTCGGATGGTCAAAAGAGCACTATTAAGTAAGAGCAAGTATGACTCTAGGCACATTGATTTTCTATGTTTATTGATGAAAATGGTGTTAGAAAATAATGCATTCACATTCAATGAGATTTATTACTTACAGACCTCAGGCATAGCTATGGGCACCTTGTGTGCCAATAGCTATGCCAATTTGGTTATGTCCACATGGGAGGAGGATGTGATGTATGTTTTGAACTCTATCGAGCTTATGTGCCCTTCTACAGACGTTTTGTGGATGACCTTTTCATGTTTTGGAGACGGGAGTTGGCAGAACTATACCAGTTTGTTCATATGTTGAACACAAGCACAATTTTTTTGAAATTCACATTCAAACAGTCGAATGTGAAGACTGAATTCTTGGATGTTCTGCTAGTGAAGGATGCAACTAATAATATTGAGACTAGACTATTAAGAAAAGAATGCTATCAACCCACATACATGCACCGCAACAGCGTGCATCTGGGTCACATGTTTCGGAACATTTTGGAAGGTCAGAACCTTAGGGTTAGTCACCTACACAGTAATGATCACAATTTTGAAAGAGGGTTGAATCAAATAGATGCTGACTTCAGATCCAGAGGCTACCATGAGGAGGAGATACATCATACACAAAACAAGGTCAGAATGTGGAGACACAATAGAGGCAAACCATATTTTTTACAACATAGAATGTTAACATCCGCAACTGACAGTGTTGGTAATACGCCCCCTTTTTTTAGCCTAGCTTTTTTTGAGTGATGAAAGGGACATCAGGGAGATCATCTATAGGCACTGGCCTATTTTAGGAACCAATGCAGATATTGCTGGGGTAGTGGGTGACAGGCAAAGATTTGGATACAAAAATAAGAAATCTTTACGCCAGAGACAATGTTTTTCTCAGAATATCCACAGCATGAGCAATGAGATAAGTTCTTCATGTACTGTCAAATGCAATAATTGTTCATTTTGCAATTGTATAGATGAGTCTAGGATATTCACACATCCCACTTGCAACAAAATATTTACACATTTTCCTGAAGCTGACTGTAACACTAAAAATCTTGTTCATCTAGCACAGTGCACAGCCTGTCCCAGTTTTTATGTTCATAAGATGAACAGGCGTCTAAGGGAGAGGATACGTGACCATTTGTATTGTGCATGTAAAGGGAGCTATAGTGCAATAGCTAAACACATGAATACATCCACTGAGGGACACAATTTCAAGTTTTTAGTATTGGAAGTTTTGAATCAAGATGTTAGGATGGGGGATATAGTTAACAAGACATATCATGCTGAGATGAAATTGATTTTTAGACTAGGGGCACATTATTCCCCTGGCCTTAATGAACATGTTTCGATACAACCCGCACTGAGAGCAAGACCCCTAAAAAAGAGGCTGACAAAGAGGAGATATGGTAGATTGATTGTTTTTAAATCAACACGCACTAGTTGAGCAGTTATGCAATTTTAATATGTACATTTTCTTATTTATTGAGTTTATGAAATAGATTAACTGTTTTTATGAATTATTAGGTAATAGGTAATATGAGTATTTAATTTAATCGCATATGCATTTTTATAGTCATTATAACATTTAGTTGTTTTTAGGAATATGAATGTAAACAGGCTTAATTGGTTTATTTAATTGGCATTTTCAATGCAATCATGTTGCTTAGCAACTTTTAATGCTTTTTCAGTTGATTGGATGAAACTGTTACAAGGTGTTTAAAAGCTGGTTAGAGTTTTTAATTTGATAATAGGTCTGAAGAAGCTACATGCGAAAGCGCTTACCTGTTCTTTATTTTCACGATTTTATTAAAGTTTTGGAACCACCTCTACCATGAACAACTGGTGTGTTTGTGACTTTTCTACATCGCTGTGTTTTACATACCAGTTGATCTTTTCCCCTACATTGTTTTGCTGTTTGGATTTATAGTTCTGCATAATACGTCTCTTGGTAGGAAATGTCATGGGCTATGGCTAGAAGTGCCAGATGTTAGGCTCTGGGCACTACCAACTGCTGTATTCTCTCACCTTCTAGCCCTCCCTCAGGGGTCCCACTCTCTATACAGTAACCCTTCCCATTATACAGATTCCCCTTTTCCTTGAGAATCAGGTGCCTCCCTGGCTACTTCCCTCAAGCTTTGCAATGTAGCATCTGAGAGCTGAACCTGTCTCAACTCTCTCTTTGTAAACCTTCTCAGCTCCGCTTCCACAGGAGGTCTGGTATCCTCTGACAACGGTGCCTCACAGTCAGCCTGGGTACTACTACTGCCCTTGCAGTCACTCTGTACAAGGGAACATCAGTACCCACCAGCAGCTGTGTCTCACCTTCGGTCTCACTGCTACAGAGTGGCTCCCTTTCTGAAGTAGCCTCTCACCAGTTCTGGCTTCAAGTGTGCAGTCTGTCTGGTTCCCCCCAGGATAACAGACCCATATACTTGTCTCGAAGCCTGACTACATGTAACTGCATGCAAACAAGGTACTGCATTATCAAACTCATTCCCTATCAGGGCATCTCCAGAGATATCCTCAAACACACCCACTTACTTGCTTCCTTTTCCACCCACCCAGTCAAGGTGAACCCTAGCCAAAGTTATTTGGAATGGGGTCCCTCCTAATGCTCTGACTGGAGTAGATTGCCCAAGTAAGTAGTGCTCCTCTTTAACCACTGCAAGCTTCACAATGGTTAGGTCAGAGGCTGTGTCTCACAACTTACTGCTGGCATTCTGTTATTCCCACTTGCTGGCTCCCTCACCTTTTGTTCCCCACCTTGCCTCCATGGACATCTATATGCTATATGGCCCCACAGGTTACATTTAAAACATTTATCCTTTGATCCTGGCCATGTACCTGAATTAGTGGTTTCTCCTCTTACTAGCAAATTCTGTTGGGATGGATTAGGATGCCCACCATGGGTTCCCTTAGACCCATGTGCAGCACTGGGTATCCCTTTCCTGTGCAGTGATGCCCTGCTTGCTAGGTATAGGTCTCCCTTTTTCCCCAACTCATCTGCAGTGTTACATTCTCTATTTGCCAACCAGATTCTCGTATCCTAAGGCAAAGTGCTAAGGGCTTGTTCCCTCACCAAAAGTTCTGACAGCCCTTCAAAAGTGAAGACATTATACCCACTCACCCACCTATGAAAAATAAGTGCTTAGTTCAGCAATATATTCACACACACTTTCATCTGCCTTGCTTTTATGATCACAAAACTTTTTTTCGATAAGCTACAGGTGTTACCTTAAAATACTATAAGAAATAATTTTTAATGGCATTATAATTTAAGGATTTTGTATCAGACAATTTAGAAACAGCAGTTACAGCTTTACCGTGGTGAAAGGGGGTCATGAACTGTACCCAGAGCCCTTGGTCAACATTAAACTGTTTACATACCCTTTCAAATGTATGCATAAAACTATAAAAATTATCACCCTCTGTAACGTGTGGAAGAACTTAACTGACCTTTATTGCTTCTGGGGTTTGTTTACTCCCTTCTGCATTACCTCCATGACTCTGGCAAAGAGTCAGCATTTCCTTTTCATGTTGCCTCTGCTTCTCATTTTCTTCAGCCTCCAAACATCTCATTCTCTCATTTTCTTCAGCTTCCAGATGTCTCAGTCTCTCTCTGCTGATTCTAGTTCCAACCATTTGGCCTCCAGTTTGAGTCCTTTTAACACCAGACAGATTTTAAGTCCTCTGAGGCAAAGCTGTTGTCCATTTTCTGAGAATTATACATTCCCAAGGCCAGTCTAGGTGTCCTCCTGTTTGCTGGTCTGTGATGCAGCTGTTGCTAAGGCTGCAATCATTTCTCCTTTAGTCAGATTGGCATGCACCATTCCTTTGGCTTGGCATATCTTATCCAACTGACTCCTTGTCAGCTTCCCATAATCCTCTGCTGACATCCTTGCCTGATCTCCCTGACTAACTAAGCTAACAAAAAAAAAAAAAAAAAAGTATTGTGATATCAAACTCTGAATGTTCACTGTGTGGCTGCTTGAGAGTACAAACACCTTCTTTAGTGACCACTATATACAGGCTACAGGAGTTCAATATCCACACCACTACTAACCAAATGTGATGTGGCGATCCCACCACTTGCCTACCAATAATGTGATGCCCCACCACTGGACTAGTGATCAAAGAACCCCAATGCTCAACTCTGGCACCAGTGGGGGATGTACAGTGTGAGGATTACAAGTACACATAGAGTATTTCCAGGTGCAGCCTTCTGCATCAAGTGCAATTTACCTTAAGAGCACATAGAGACCAAAGTCTGTCCGGGGCTGGCTTCTCACTCTTTCTCCAGCTCCCCAATAAGACTCCCTACTGGCACAGCTATAGAGTTGAGTACTTAGCCAGGGTTCCAAGCCAAGTCCTCCAACACTCTCTCTGTCCAACCAGTGCTTCATGTCCCTGCCAAATAGCTGACACACACACACTCCTGAAAAGGCTGGCACAGGTTTACTAGCTATGGCCCATTCCTCCTAGACTATAAGGTAGTTTTCAGTGCCACCAGAACCCCTTATCAGGGATTTTTTGTTTTGATTCAGCCTTGTGCTGTGGTAGCATTGTCGCCTCACAGTTAGACATTGCCCATTCGATTCTCAGTTTGAGCGTCTTCTGTGTGGTGACATAAGTGAATGGGTGTTCCTTTGTTGAAGGTTGTGCGTTAGGCCCGGCAAGCCAGCACGTAAAAATCTACTGCCAATCATTAGCGGACCGGAGTTCCACTGTGGTGACTCCTAACCGGGAAAAGCCGAAAGACACAACAACATTCAGCCTTTGTTTACATTTCAGGCTTGCCTTTCTGAGCATGCTCACCTTTGGCTGAGGGGGGTGGGGGAAGAGTGCCTGCAGGAAGTTTCAAAGGTGTTAACCAAATTCCATCTCAAAGTGTAGTTCTACTGACAACAGCTCTCCCTGTAAGCCATTCATTAGTTTAATCCGTGCATTTACCCATTGAGAAAAGTAGCCTTTCAGGTATTTAATGACCTGACTACAGCTGCTGCTACTATAGAAAGCACAGCAGTAATGCAATACTTTTAAAGGGGCATTATTTTGTTTCTAAAATCAATTGCTTGCTAGAGAACTTTATTTACTTTACTTTTTAGTGCAGTGTAAGTCACATGTTCACACAGAAGCAGGATTTTCAGAGAAGCTTAACGCCGATTTTCCAGTGTTTATTGTGATTCAAAAGCTTGTTTTTGTCACATTTGTACATATTTAACTGCCTGCACTTTTAAAAAGTCTTTTATTTTTGTTTAAATAATTTGTTTAACTGTTGTAGGCTACACACTAAAGTGTGATAGTCTTTTCTGATCATTTGTAGTTGTTTAAAGCTGTTTTAAGTCTATTTTTTACTGTTTTTGCCTTATCTTTTCAAAAAAACAAAATAAAAAACAAAAAAATTCCTTGTTTCCCGCCTTACTAAGCTAGTATAGTCCAATTTTCAGATCAGTGCTGAATTCAGGGCTGTGTTACAAGTTTCTGAGTTGCCCATACCTTACTTGGATAGAAGGAAGTTTGTCTGTTTACCTGTGAGAGAGGGGAGCTTTGAGCAGCCTATCTGTCCCTGGAGGAGTGGTTCCAGCCCAGAAGTTAGTAGTTTATTGGCCATTTTGGGCTAATTTCTATCTTTTTCATTTCCCTGCTATAAAAACCGTGTTTGTATGGTTTTGTGTGCTGGGCAGTGCCGGTTAGCTAGGGTTAAATTATTCCTGGCTCCACTAAGGCTCCTCTTCAGTTTTTCCCTTGAAACTAGTCTAACTCTCAACCTAAGCACTCTAAAAGCATCCAACAGCCCAGCACTTGCTCAGACCTAATAGCAAGCATTAATATACCCTGACACTTGATTGCCCAGCAGGGCAAGGCTCTTTATTCACCCCACACCAGCCAAGCAACCAAGCAGCTCACCCTACTATTCAGGCATGACCAAAGGGCAATTTCAGGTGTACTCTCCAGTCCAGCTGGTGAATCTGGGTATCCTGAGGCAATGTTACAACTGCCTCATGTACACAGACAACCCTCTCCTTCTACCACAAAACACTAACATATGTGAGAGATGCAATTATACAGCCAAACTGGAAGCTATGCTGTCTCCACTCAAGACTGAAACAGACAGTCAAGAGGAGAAGGTTAACACTTGCACCACACCTCCAGCCACACATAGACCTACTAAACCAGCACTGGCAAAAAATACACATAAAAACACAAAATCATACTTGGAGGCTCTAAATAAAAACCTGCAAAAGCACCAGAGACCTCCAAAGCAGACACCCAAACAACCTGCACCTCCTGTCACAAACCAGACAACACATAAAACACAAAATCAGTGTGTCACTCAATCATAGCCCTTAAGGCAAAATAACACATTAGTAATAGGTGACTCTATAGTCAGGCACACTGATGTCCCACTCACTAGGCTGGACAAGCAAAAGGTTACTGTTAGCTGCCTGTCGGGAGCCAGAATCCACCACATAACACAAGCACTCAGGTCACTCCAGAACAAGTACAAATATGGCGCTGTCATTGTTCATGTTGGTGTGAATGACCTGAGATGTACCTCCCTGGACTACATGAAAAGAGACATGGAAGAGCTCTCTGATCATGTAGCCCAGGCTGGTATGACCCTGACCCTGAGTAGCATCCTGCCCTCACCAAGAATGATACCTCAGTATAAAGAAAAAATGATCAATTTCAACAATTGGCTAAGCTTCTGGTGTCATACAAAGGGGATCCAGTGTCTGTCAGCCTGGGATGACATGCTCGACAAGATGCAGTGCTTTGCAAGAGATGGCTTGCACCTGTCACCTCTAGGCTTTTGAATACTGGCCAAGGCTCTTGCTGCCCCCATAGTGCCTTTTTTAAAAAGTCAAACCCACCTCCGTAAACAGCACAATTAACAAAAAAACTGAGGGTTATGCTACTCAATGCCAGGAGTTTAAATCTCAAAATGCACATGCACAAAACACTCCTCAGTATGGAGAATGTCGACATCTGTGCAGTAACTGAAACCTGGTTCAAGGCTCCAAAGAGCACCCCAATGCTACCGGGCTACAACTCGTACCACACGTTTCAGCCACAGAACACAGACTGAAACACAAAAGGAGGGAGTGTATCCATATTCATCAAGTATACCTACACCTCCAGGTTAGTTGCGCAGCATGATACCTCTGAGATCATCCATGTGCAACTAGCATCAGGCAAATCTGCAATGCAAATTGTGGCCTGCTACAGATCACTCTCCATGACCCAGGACCACCCCTCCACCTTTCTGGAGACACTGGAAAACATGAAGGTCCTACCGAACACCCTGATATTGGGCAATTTCAATTACCCCACCAATAACTGTGAAAACTACTCGAGTACAAACACCCAGGCCCAGTGCTTCCTGAAATTCATCAACTCAAATGCCCTGGATCAGCTGGTAAACTCCCCTACCAGAGGTAAAAACATATTGGACCTGGTCATCACAAACATGGGCGACAGATGTTCCACACCAGAGGTCAACCCGTCACTGGTTAGATCAGACCATAAACTAATCACGCTGGATGTCCACACCCCACCACCACCCCCAACTAAGAAAACCACAGTAAAAAACCTTTTTAAAAGCAAACTTCAACTTACTTAAGACAGAGGTGGTAAGTTTCACAGCCCCCATGCTAAAGGATAACGCTGCCCAAGATGCAGAAACCTTTACAAATGCACTCTATGAGCACCTACAAGGATGCATGGATCATGCCATCCCTAGCAAAAACCAAGACTCGCTCCTCTAAGAGAAGGAAACCAGTCTGGTGGACCCCTGCCATAAACGGGCTATACAATAGAAGGAGGAAACTAGTTTAGGAAAAAAAGCAAATCCCAAGAAGGAAAGACATCCCTGATCAGTATCAGTAAGAAACTAAGGTCCCTCATAAAATCATCCAAGGTTAACTTCAAAAGAAAAATAGCCATGGATTCAAAAGATAACCACAAAGCCTTCTTTAGCTATGTTAAGAATCTAAGTGGCAACTCACAGATATGCACTGAATTAGTGCAAAATAGTACAAAATATACTGAACCTACTGATATTGCCAACATTTTGGCAGATAGATTCAGTGCAAACTTCACCCCCCTCTCATCCCCAAAATGGCCCACAACAATACTGGAAAAGTGTAGTGTCCCGGAAATCACAGACACACAGGTGGAAATAGCCCATTCAAAAGCCAAACACAGTGTCAGTGGGGCCAGATAGTGTCCCAGGCTGCATCTTGCATGAACTACAGAATGAACTAACCTCCCACCTAAACATGCTGTTCAACCTCAGCCTCTCCACAGGCTACGTGCCCATAGAATGGTGTACAGCAATGGTTATTCCACTCTACAAAGGAGGGGCCACAACTGACCCTGGTAACTATAAGCCTGACTAGCCTGGTCTGAAAGGCTATGGAGCGCATCATCATGGAATTCATTAACAAAGACATTGGGAACCTCCAAACACTTGACCCGACCCAGTTCAGCTTTGTTAAGGACAGATCATGCCTACTAAACCTGGTTGACTTCTTCAAGACAGTCACCAAGGCCATAGACAAAGGTTGTTCACACAGCCTACCTTGACCACGCCAAGGCTATCAACACCATTCCCCACTCTGGTATTACAGAAAAACTCACCAGCCTGAACATAAACCTCTACTTCACAAGATGGGTTGCCAACTGGCTTACAGACTGAACTCACATGGTAAGAATAGCGGGCTCCAGGTCCGCCTCTAAACCAGTTACAAGTGGTGTCCTGCAAGGCTTGGTCCTGGGACCCCTACTGTTCAGCATATACTTCTCAGAAGTACAGGAAAACACAGGGGGACTATGGCTAACCAAGTTTGCGGATGACTGTAAACTGGGAGCCATAATTGTCTCTCTGGCTGACACGGACATCCTCCAAAAGGGCCTTACTGAGACAGACACCTGGTGTCAAAGTCATGGCCTCAAGCTAAATGCCAAAAAATGCATAGTCATCCCATTTGGGAAAAACAAAACACCCACGAATTACCACATAGGTGGCAGCCCCCTTAATACAGAAGAGGTAATAAGAGATCTGGGGACCCAGGTAGATAGTAATCTCTCCTTTGACAATCATATTGTCAAAGTAGTAAGGAAATCCTTCTATGTGGCCCATCTAATTACTAAAGGGTTCGCATCTAGAAATAAAGAGGTTATAGTGCCCCTCTACTCGTCACTCATCAGACCCATTATAGAGTTCAATGCCCCATTTGGGATGCACCTCACAAGACACTTCCAAAAGCTGGAGAGACCACAAAAGTACCTCACCAAGAGGATTACTGGCCTCAAACATATGTCCTATGCAGCCCGACTGAAAAACTCCGGCTGTACTCAGTGGTATATCGCTTACACAGAGGTGATGTCTGCCTGACTTACAAAGTCAAGTCCAACTCAGAATTGATGGACATGCTCCACCTAAAGGAATCCAAGTCACTGAGAGCCACGCGCACTAGTGAGCTAAACCTTGCCACAACAATAAATAGAACATGCTGGAGGGATAGATTCCTGTCACAGAGACTCCCCATGCTTTGGAACAAAATTCCAAACTACATCAAGCAGAGCCCCTCACTAACACTTTTCAAGAGAAACCTTAACGAGTGGATGGGTAACAGAAAATACACCCCTGGGATCACTTCATTGGCTCTGCTTGACAGAGGATCAGTTAATCAATGGGGTGGCAAAAGCCGACACACTCTGGCTAGGCTTATAAATGCCCTCGGGCAGATAGCCTAGTACTTACCTATGAACCTATCAACCTATACTGCAGGTTAGATTTGACAAACTGCAGTGTGGAATGGCTATTATTTGGAACTGCTAAGAGTTTACCATTTATTCTTTTGTATTTTCCTTCCCCCACCAATTAGTTGAATGATTGGTTTAGCCTCAGCCAGAGAAGCTATCTGGTCACACTCGGATCTGTAGCCTTTGCAGCACTGAAATTACATGTGCCTGTTTTTTTGTAACACTTAGTGAATGATTATCCAGCCTAGGCAATTGTATTTTTTGTTTGTTTTTGTTTCATGCTTGTTGCTACATGCTTTTTTCCCCCTTCACTGCTAATTATTTTTCATATGTTCAGTAATAGTGCTGCTTATGAGTGCATACACTCATGCAGACTTAGATTTATAAGATAGTTTCCCCTCAGTTCACAGGACAGCATTGCTTTGAACATTTGCATCTTGGAAACAAACCCACTGCGTTGCAAATACCCTAAGATTCGAGAATAAAATGTTATAACATTTCAATAAGAATCGTGTCAGGCAACTTTTAAACTGAATCTTGTTAGTGTACTTAAAGTATTTTCCCATTAGCTGACACCCTTCAGGAATCACACAGTAACAGTCTGTATAGATTCCATCCAATTCAATTTATTTTCTTTTTCTTCCCTGGACTGTGGTAAAATGTTTGGATCTTTCACTCTTTTCCTGAATATTTGACTGCAGTAGAGTTACACTGGTTACCATGTGAAAGTTGAGGCAAATGTCATCTCTATATTTCCCTACATTTTCCTGTGTGCAGATGTATGCAATATGTAATCTAAGTTTATATTCATGTGGTTGTAAAACCATAGCCTTGCTATGTCCTACTGACTGGCTTGGAATTCAATGCATTCTTTGAATGTCTGTCAAATTTATATATGCTGGATATGTAACAATGCATGTATTTCATTAAAAATTTGTATGCAGTGCACCTAATCGTTTTAGTGATATACTTCACTGTTAATATTAGAATTCTCATAACTTTTCTCAAACTTGCTTCTTTTGTGATTCAGATGGCTGTGCTGATGAGACCACTAGCCCTCTTATCAAGATGGAAATAGATAATTTAAATAAATGCATTTGTCATGTGTCATTATGTGTTTATCATATGCATTGCTTTGGTTGTTTAAAATGTATTTGTTGTATATCTTTATGTCATTATAGATACACACACACACACACACACACACACACACACACACACAAACAGACACACTCACACACAAAAAGCTGTCTCTGAATTTGTGTCTCTCTCTATTTATGCATACAGATGTACACACACCTATATGTGTGGTGTGTTGGTGGATATATACATATACACATGCACACACTCAAACACTGGCATGCAGGAAGCATTTGTGTGCTCCTAACAACATTCATGTCACTGACCCTTTATTGCTAGTTTTTACAAGTAAGAGTTTTTTTTTCTGTTTGTCATATGCCACTTGACAAGAATATTAAAAGTGTGACTCAAACTACAGAAAATGCAGACCCATAAGCTTAACCAGCCTTATCTGTAAGACTATAGAATGAATCATCATGGACCCTATAAATAAGGACATAGGTGATCTCCAAACCCTTGATCCGACACATTTTGGTTTTGTTAAAGACAGGTCATGCCTGTTAAACCTGGTAGACTTCTTCAAAAACATCACCAGAGCCATAAATGTGAGTAAATCCATGCATACAACCTACCATGAATGAGCAAAAACCTTCAATGCACTATCTCCACTCAAAGTACAGTTCCCCGCCTCGGACCGAAATGTAAAGGTTGTCACCCCTTTACTTAACTACCTCCCACTTTGTGACATCACCATCTAATACTACACACATATCACCTTACTTTGCTTACCTTGTCCCATTCCTGTTTTGGTTCTCCACTCCAAAATGAAAGGTAGATGCTCTAGTTCCTAGAGATTGCTATAGTAGCAGCTTAAAAAAAAGTACTACGTAGACCACAAAAGTGCTTTAGCCCAGATGCCAGCAAACACTCCAGATAGGGTAATTTTGTTCTATTTCAGAGGTTTTATGCAGATACATTCATGGGCATTGGTAACAGTGCACATTGTCCGCAGACCCGCAGTGATCTATTTTTATCTTTTTATCAAATTTCACTAATAAAGTGGATAGGACTTTAGGTTGCCTGTGAGCTAAAGCAGTTAAGTCCTGGCACTATATAAAGTAAGCGCTTGCAGACCGGTTATGTAGAAGATGCAATGTGAGTGATTATGGGCACCTGATAATCAGGGACAGCTTTTCTCCTGCAAAACGTTTTAATTAGCAGTGGTCTTGGCCTTTTTATGGACAGCAGCAATCCATTCATTTTCCCCTTCTTTGAGCAATTAGGGTTCAAAATGAAGATTGCGATGAGCATTCCTCTCAGTTGTACCTGCATTCGCAGAACGTCCGAACATTCCTGATTTTGCCTCATTGTTTTGCCTTCTCCCTCCTAAAGTTTTTGATTTTCAGCCACACATTACTGTTTTATGCCTTATTGCTCAGAAGCTTCATTGTGAGGCAAAACCCACTGCTCTACAAGCATTTTTAGTGAATTACAGGGAGTGTTTACCTAAACGCAAAACAGAAATTGTAGATTACCAGGTCACCGATCCTATTTTTTCTACCAGTTACCATTTACAACTCATGATTTGTAGATAAAGCAGTCATTTAACTGATATTCCATTTAGGTCTGTGATTTAAGGGTTTGCTCATTTGGAAATGCCAAATTGTTAAAAAAATAAGTAAGGCTCGCAAATCCAGCATTCTGTGATCTATATACTGTGTGTGTGTATAGATGAGGTGATTTCAGGGCTCACTATTTTGCTAGTCACCGAATACTACTTTAGTTATTCGGTTCTGTTTTTCTTCCACTTATGTTTTTACTTTTTTATTGTTTATGTGAGTCCGAATATGTGAGTGTGTTCATCTGCAGTAGCTGCTTCTAAGAAAAAATGCAGAGGAGTGAAGTTTAAAACAGGAAGTATTAGATTCCAACTTCACAGTTAAAAAAAAAAAAAAAAACAGAATGGAAAAAAGGATTTAGGCACATTTTTTACTAAGACAAAGGAAATAATGGATGTAAGGTGGGGTAAGCTGAGTGTCATAAAACATTACTGTTCAAAATTTCTCCAGTCACCTGCCGCTTGCTATAATGCCGTGGGTGCGGTTCCGTCTTTCCGTAATTGCAGTAAAAATGTTTTGTTTGTTTCAGGGTTCCGTCTATTTTTTTTTTTTTCCTGTAACTCCAGTTACCAAAAAAAGAGATTTCAAACAGTGTGGTTTGCTATCCAACAACAAAACGTTCTTTCAAATGGCAGGAGACTGTGGACAGCATAATAATGGATGAAGAATGGGAAAATGATGAACGAGTGTGCATATGTCAATATAGAAATATAAATAATTTCTGCTGCTTTATTATTAAAAATAAGATGTCATTAATTGGGATGGAAGTAGAGTAAACCTGATTTACTGCTTTCCTCGATCTATTGCCTATCGGAGCACTTGGCTCTATGAAGACACTATCAACTGTCTAGATTTTTGCCTCATATTTTTGGTCATTTCCTCACAACATTTATGATTTTTCTGGCAAATTACTGGAAAGATCTCAGGGCTGTAGTCACTAAATAATGATATACATTTGTTTTTCAGACTTCATACCCATCAGAAAAATTTATGCCAAGACAAATCCTGTTATTTTAGCAACTTTCTAAGTTTATAAGAGCAGTATTTAAAATCTGTCCCTATTTTTGGGCCTTTGCCCCCCCCCTCCCCATTCTGTCAGGCTTTGTCTATATTTTTTGCACTAAGAAGTTGAGAGGTGTATTCCTAAGGTGATCAGATTAGTAAAAGTTCTACTGCATTTTCAGAAATTTTAATTGTATTTTTCATTTATTAACCAGGTAAGTAATATGGCCATGGTGCACTCTTCATTCACAATGTAGTCCATAATGGTGAGGGGTACATTAAATTTATTGCAATATGTATACATATTTTAGAGTAAGTAGTTGATCAGTATGTTTTTTTTTTTTTTGGGGGGGGGGGGTGGCGCAGCCAAAGAATCAATGTACTGACCCAGTAAACAAACTAAATAACTAAATAAATAAACAAAGACACAATGGCAGATGGCAGTATATTGATACACAAAGAAAGTGACTGCAGATAAAGACTGAACACCACTGCTGTGCAACTGTCCAGCTGCCCATGGTCAGCTTAAGTCCTTCAATTCTTCCCAGATAAGACATTATTTAATAATTGATATTTTTCTTTAAACTTCACCATTTTTTCTTTCATATGTCATCACCATCATCATCAGCCCCCTTTTTCCCATTTTCTACATGAGGTCATGGTATCATGTTAACTGTCACCATCTCTCTCGATTCAATGCCACACACCTTCCTTCTTTAAAACTCATGCCTGACTGTCACAGGTCTTCATTCACACAGTCTAGCCACCTCTTGGCTGGATAGCCTCGTTTTCTCTTACCTTCTTCCTGTCTGTCACAAATCTTCTTCACCAGATTGTCTTCTGCTTGTGTACCCATACCACTGTAATCTGTTCTCTTTGAGCTTTTCTGAAATTGGCGCTACTTTGGATTCTGCTCTTATGCCCTCATTTCTTCATCTGTCCTACAGTGTGCATCCTACCATCCTTCTCAGGCACTTCATTTCCATCACCTCTAGCTTCTTCATCTGTTCTGCCTCTACTGCCTAGGTTTATGTACCATACAGTAGTACTGGTCGCACCACTGTCTTGTACACCTTACTTTTCAGCTTCATTGGCATTCTTCAGTCATAGACTACACCTGGGCCTCTATAACAGTTGGCTGCAGCCCCTCTGATTCTAGCTTTGACTTCTTCATTCAGTCTTCCCTTGTCCTTTACCCCCCCCCACATACTTGAAGCTATTTATCTGTTACAGTATCTTCCCTTCGATCTCAGTTCTCAGCTTCTTCTGATTTCCCCAATTTGCTGCCATTACCACTGTTTTATCTGCACTTAGTTTCATCCCATGTGCCCTCACCTTTGCATTCCATTCTCCTATCCTTTGCTGAAGTTCTTGCTCAGTCTGCCTGTAATGCCACATTGTCTGCATACAGCAACTTTGTTGATCTGTCTCCTCCAACCTGTTTTCTAATGTAGTCCATCACCAGTATGAACAGCAATGGGCTCAGAGCTGAACTCTGGTGTACACCCACTCCTACTGGGAACCCCTCTGTGAAAACACTATCCATACTTGAGTCACTGGGTCCTTGTACATAGCTTGCAATAATTCTACCAATGTCTCTGGGACTTTGAACCATCGCAGTACTGCCCAGATCAGCTTTTCAGGGACCTTCTCATATGCTTTCTCCAAGTCCAGGAGTGCCCAGATGGAGTGTTTCCTCATCACTAGCTTCTTCTCAGCTATCTGTCTCACTGCAAACATTGGGTCAGTTTTGCTGCATCCTGATCTGAATCTGAACTGCTCATCTCCCATCTTACATTCTACTACTCTGCGTATCTGTTTATCAATCATCCTCTCCAGTACTTTCATGCAATGTGATAGGAGTTTGATGCCTCTGTACTGTCCACAGTTATGGATTTCTCCTTTGTTCTTGTACAATGGCATGAGTATGCTTATTCTCCAGTCATCTGAGATACGCCTTTCTGTACACACTGCTATAAGTACCCCTGGAGCTATTTCTCCCCTATCTCAACCAGTATCTTTATCTTATCTGCTGTGACCTCATCTGAGTCTGCTGCTTTCCCTGACTTCATTTTCCTTTGTGCTATTCTTACTTCTTCTAGGGTGGGCTCCTCTTTTTCTCTTATAGGTTCATAGGTGTGTAATAAGTTAATGACATTGGAGCCTTTACAACCCTAGCCCAAAAAATTGCCCTGGCATCATCGTAGGCTGTTTCTGGGGTAGTACAGCTTCTGTGGGGTTTTCTTCATTCAGAAGCTGCTGGGAATACTCCTTCCACCTGCATTTAATGTCCTGTGGAGTGATGAACAGGTTGTTGCTGTTATCCCTTATGAAGGATGTCTGACTATCTTCTTTATCTTTCTATTTTTGCCTTGTAACCTGATATAGTTTCTTTGTACAATCTACTTGGTATTGCAACTCCTTTCTTAGCTTCTTTCTTAGCCAACCAGTATTCCTTCCTAGCCTGGTCAGTCTTTTCTTTCTCCCATTTTTTCTTGCACTCCTTTCTTTTGATGACTTCCCGGACCAGTTGGCATAATGACTTAGGTCTTTGTCTCCCATGCATGATGTGCAAAGTTCGATCATGGCCTCTGACCAATGCCTGTTTGATGTTTGCATGTTCTCCCCATGTCTCTGTGGCATTCCTCCCACCTCCAAAAAAAAAATGCTGAGTGTTTCCAACTCCATCTCAAACTTGCCAATGAATGGAGCTGTGGGCAGCAGCACAGAATCTACATGTTGTCCTCTGGGGGGGATTTGTACAGACCAACCCCTTTGAGCTTCTACTGTGGTGCACAGTATCCTAAAGATAGAAGAACATGGATCACAGACTGCGTGCCATGGCAGGGCTAGCCACTCAATAGTGTAAAATATGGCTCTAGGTGATTTGATCATGTTAATTAACATTGCCAAAATGGGCATAAGATTTTTTCTTTCATATGTACTATACTGAAAAAAACATTCACAGAGGCTAAGAGTGGTTCTTGAAACTGCCTTATTCTCTGACTGCAAGGCTCATGACAAGTCTCCTTTTGTAGTCATGCTCAGTCATACTTACTCAGAACTCCTTGCTCAGGAACACACTACACTACAGTATTATCAACTTTTTTTATAATTCCATACCTACACAATGACATGGCTTGTCACATAGGCAAAATATATGGCAACATAGGGTGTTATTCTGCTATAGACATATTTCCACTATTTATTTATTTATTTTAAATAAAGAAAAATGAAATTTGTGTACTTTAAAAAATTAATAAATTGACCCATGGTGCCTCATTTCAAAGACAAATCAGCTATGGTGTCCTAGCCAGTAAGTGTTGTATAACTCACCACTCAGTTTGTGGGCTTTCTGCTCTGTTCCATCAACAGTCTATATGACTTACTGCCCAGGTTGTGGGTAGGATGGTGGAGAAACCTCATAAATCTGAAAGTGCACAGTGGATAGTGGTGTAAGAGAAGATGAAGTTTCTATCAGTTGCTTTTTTGAGATGATGGCAGGTAATTAGATATCAGTAGTGGACAGCTTTGCAGGACTGGAGGTACCTCTCAACTGCATCTCATTTCAGGAAACAGTCTTTTTCCACACTGTTCCAGGCATATTCATTGTTAATATACTTTTACAAATATTCATTATATAACTGATTAATTTGGAACCAAGGAAATATGTGCTGGGCTCACCAACTAAGCTGTCATTTGCAGCTTATACATGATATTTGTCATTTCACATTGTGGGGTATTTTGTCTGTTTTTGGCTACTTTCCCCTAATAATGCCTAATTCCTTCATATTAATAAACCAAAACTTTTGTATATGTTAGTATGAAGATACAGTTATTAACCATGCTGTGAGCATTCTCATTGAAGTTCTTAGTAAATGTTCCACATTTTGTCCATTTTGTCCTGCATTATAAGAGGCCATGATACACATTTTGAGATAGAAGGCTGAAAGCTCTAAGGCTAGCAACTGTGTGTTTGTGCATTTGTTGTTTGAAACTTATTTTAAATTCATTGTTTTGGTCCTTAATTTATTTATTTGTTTTATTACTGTCGAACATTAACAAACAGCATAATAATATTAATTATATATATTAATAGCTATAATAGCTGGGTACAGGACTGTCTGGAGATGTGAATCACTGACCTTGCTGTCACTTGTCATTACTCTGGATTTGCAGGGCTAATGTGATTTGTGAGAAGCAAGTCTGAAAACTTCAGCTAATGTCTGTCTGAAGTAAGGTTCAAATGAACACTGGTGCACCAAAGAAACGAGCCAAAGAAATAATGCAAAATAATTTATTCAACGTTTTCGTCCAGTAGGCTTCATCAGAATAAAAATGTCTGCATGACAACAAGCATATATACAGTTGCTGTAAATTAACAACCAATTAACAACTCAATTATTTAATTAGTCAAACAAAATGTTAAAACTATTTAAAACTATTTAAAATCCTATTTATGAATACAAGTATATCAACAATAAACTTTTATGTCCTCAATTTCCTGTCGACCAAAAAACATTTAATGTTAATCATATCATTCAGGCCTGGGGGAACATCAGCTCCCAACCTTAATTGTCACATAGTTTCCTTCCTTTCCACCTTGTTTTTTATACTACCTCCTCTTAAATGGGTCTATATCAGAACATCGAAGTTTTAAAACTTTGAATGTTCTAATATCGACCCATTTTGATCGAATGCTAAAAATAGTGAAGCTGCAGAACTAGGGAAAGAATTTGGTTGGCCGGTTCTGTGGCTTTGCTATTTTCAGCACTGTGGTGGAGATTTACGGGTCAGGTTCAGGTAAGTGTGCGATTGTGTGGTTCTTAGGATTAGGGCACGGGTTGGGTGAGTTAGGGTTAGGGCGTGGGTTAGGTGAGTGTGGGATAGTGATGGACCTTAGGGTTAGGGTTTGGGTTAAAGTAAGTGGATAGATAGTAGTGTATGTATAGTTTAGTGTAGGGTTAGTTGTAGGATTATAAGTTTATGTGTGTGCATTGATGTTTTTTAGGTGCGATTGTGTTGTGTGTATGTGTTTTGGAATTGCAATTTTTTTCCCCAAGGAAAAAATTCACTGTTCTGAATGTTAGATATTATGTGGTTTAGATATGTTAGGTTCAATGAAATAGCGTTCGCTATTTTCTTATTTTGATAACATGATATAAATGCTCTTAAATCACTTTTAACTTGTTCTAAAACTGAAAAAGTTATTTTTTTGTATGATGTACACTTCACTGAATGCCTGTAAAGAGCATTATTTACATCTCTAGTCTTTATAGCATAACAATGTTCCTTTATGCATTTACTAAGGCTTCTTGTAGTCATCCCTACATAATAAGCGCAACAACCTGAACATAAAGCAACATACACAATATTGTTGGTCAAACAGTTGTATCTACCATCAATGCTTATAGTTTTATGATAATGCTCTAAGTTGATATGATTAACATTAAATGTGTTTTGGTCGACAGGAAATTGAGGACATAAAAGTTTATTGTTGATATACTTGTCTTCATGAATAGGATTTTAAATGGTTTTAAATAGTTTTAACATTTTGTTTGACTAATTAAATAATTGAGTTGTTAATTGGTTGTCAATTTACAGCAACTGTATATATGCTTGTGGTCTTGCAGACATTTTTATTCTGATGAAGTCTACTGGACGAAAACGTTGAATAAATTATTTTACGTTATTTTTTTTGGCTCGTTTCTCTGGTGCACCAGTATTTTTTTTGGTTGAGTTTGGTTTCACTGGTTTTTGGGTTTTTCTTCAGTTGTTGGTGTTATTTACGCATGGCCAATGAGCTTCAGAGGATGAACTACTTGAATTGAGTTTTTAGCCAGTTCCTGACAGCCAAGATTCTGTACTGGAGGATGTAGTAGTTGTTTTGGGAAAACTGCAGAATTCTCTTATTTCTTTGACTAAGAGACTTGTTAAGAGAGAAGTGAGAACTGAAGGCAATGTCTCTAAAAAATAGACTAATAAAGATTTTGTTTCTGTAATGAATAAGCTATAGCCAAAAAAGAACATTGTTAAAGTTAACACTTACAAGGATGTAGCTTCAGTTCTTAATGGGGTCAGTAATCCCTTTGTTAATTCAGCTAAACAATGGAGTGAAATAGGTTTGAGTAACAGTTTAACTGACCAATTGTTTGAGCTAGAGAAAGGGCTAAAAAAATATTGCGCCCTTATTGTGGAAAACAAGTATTTCGAACATTGTATTAAATGTAATATTTTGCCGAAGGGACTTAGGTTTTATAAAGTCCCTAATGGTGTTTATAAAGAAGATCCGTTTTTTCAAGAACTGGTCAAATTTTTTAATGCTGCAGGTTTGGATTTTCTCAAACTATTAACTAAAAGAAATAATGATTCTATAGCAGCATTAAAGTCTAATTTGGAAGGGATTGATAAGAATATAAAAGAGCAATTAAATAATGAACAAGACGGTAATGACAACTATCATAAAATGTTTGATACAGCAGAAAAATAGGAAAGTTGGTCATAGACAGAAAAATCTGTAAAATAGAAAGACATCTGAAAGACTATAAAGCTGTGACTGCTTATTTCATCAGTGTGGAGTTCAAGGAATGTAAATTGGATACATCATCTTTTCAAACGAGCACTTTCAGTTCAGAAGTAAATGCAACAGGCCCTTTAACTACAGCTGATAAAGGGGCTGTTAGTGTAAAACAATGTTCTGCGGTCACGCATGAGCAGTCGAGGAAGCCCAGCATTAACATGGGAATTAATGAATCCAGCAGTTCTTTGGGACAATTTAAAGCGGGTTCCATTTCAAAGAACTCCAGGGCGAGAACCAACAGGACACAGTCGAGACAGTATCGAGGCAGGAACCATTTTCAGAAGAAGAAGTAGTTCTGGCTCCAATTTTTTCAGTGAGTTCAGAAAGCAAATTGTATAATTTAACTGACACTGGTTTAACAGAAGCACAAGAACATGTTTTAAAGATGGGTTTGAATTATATACCTAGCAAACAAACAGCTGTGGCTAACACTTTATTAGAATTGAAAAAGTATATTAGGAAGCTTAATTTGAGGCATATAATGAAAGATGTTAATGTAAATGTAGTGAATTATTTACACAAACCCTCAACATATAATCCTTGCTTGCATTCAACGTTAAAAGTGTTTGATAGCTTTTGTGAAAGGGATGTTAGGACCGTTTTAAATAATAAACCAAAACAAAAGTTTTTCAATTTAACCAATGAAGAAAGAGAGTTTTTGTTGAACTTAGAAATGATCACAAACTACGTTTTATGAAGGCGGATAAAGGGGGTGGGTTGGTTATCATGCAGACCATAGATAATAATAGGGCTAGGGAGAGTTTGTTAAGTAATGAAAGTGAATATTGTGAAGTAACTTACATTACTATTGAAAGAAGTTGTAAATACATACAATATTGTTTGTATGATTTTTTTAATGAATGGAGATTTTTCTATGGATTTATAGAATTTTCTCTTAGTAGACAACCCTAAAGGGGGCATACTATTTGGTATACCCAAAATTCACAAAAATAAAGCCAACCCACCCTTTTGGCTGATAGTGTCAGCTTCAGGAAGTTCTTCCAAAGCTATTTCTTTGTATTTGGATTCTGTCTTAAATCCAATGGTTCAAAGTTTGCCTTCTTTTATAAAAGATTCTTGGTCTTTTCTTGATCTTATAAGAGATTTTTCTAACACCATTGAATCATCAAATTTTGTCAGTAGTAAGCTAACCATGCTAACAGTGGATGTTACTTCTTTATATACTTTCATTCCCCAAATGGAAGATGTAGAGTTTGTAGGTAATTTTTTAAACAAATACACAACCTGGAGTGATTCTACAATAAAATTATGTCTAGGTTTGTTAGAGTTGTTGTTATTGGAAAACAACTATTTCATCTTCAATAAAAAATACTACAAATAATTAAAGGGAGTAGCTATGGGGGCTACAGTAGTGCCGGCTTTTGCTGGATTGCTTATGGGATGGTGGGAAAAAGATATCCTATCAACCCTAAACTTTTTTCCTAAGGTTATATTTTACTGCAGATTTATTGACAATCTTTTTTTCATTATGAAAGGTGCAGATATTTTGTCAACCATTTTTTGGAAGAAATTAATGCCAGTTGCAGTTTTTTGAATTTCACCATAGGTGAAACAGGAAATAGAGTTTGTTTTCTTGATGTGGAACTTAATTGGAATGCAATGGAAAAGAAGTTGTCCGGTAAAATTTATAGGAAGAAAACATATGTGAATAATTATTTACATTTTCAAAGTAACCGTCTGAATTTTATGAAAACAAACATGCCAAAGGGTCAATATATAAGAACTTCTAGAATGGTTAGCAATGATACTGGCTTTAATAAAGAGATAGATTTTATTACTAAGTTGTTTATTAAATAAAGGATATCCTACTAAGTTATTAGAGGACTTAGCTTCCAACATTAAGACCAGAAGAGAACATGATTTTCCTCCTATCCTAGTCAAAGGATTAAATGCTAACAAGTCACAATATATTGAAAAGTCTTGTGAGGCTTTGCCTAGATGTGCTATAGAGATGTCTGTAGGCAGTGAAAATATTAAACTTGTGATACAGAATAACTGGAAAATAATAACGGGTAATAATGATCTCAATGTAGTGTTGGGTGATGCACCTAAGTTTGTTTATAAAAGAAATGTAACCATTACAAATATGCTTCAGCAAGATGAAACTTTAATACTACCTCCAGTAACAAATAAAATCAAAGGGATGTTTAAATGTTACAGTTGTAGTGCCTATAGATACATTCTGGAGGGACCTTATATCACTTTAGAGCATTATTATAAAACTATAAGCATTGATGGTAGATACAACTGTCTGACCAACAATATTGTGTATGTTGCTTTATGTTCAGGCTGTTCCACTTATTATCAGTTCCCTCTGGCTCAGATTCGAAATACTGGCACTCCGTAGTAGTATAAAAACTTCCTTTATTCATACAATAGTTAAGCGCTTTCATCTAAAACACTTAGACTTCCTCAGAACAAAGTAACCTCTTGTCCATTGGATTTATATACATTAATTTCCAATCAAATAATTAATTAATCAATTACAGTGTCAATTTTAAAAATTTAAAAAATTTAAAGTGCCAGTGTGCCATTTGTTTAAAATATACATTTAAAAATTCATTTAAACATTACCAATGAATACCTTTGCTTGTACAAAAATATACAATCTGTTAACTCTCTATACCATGAACATATGAGTGATTTAGAATAAATTTAATATTGCAAATTCCATGCATTGAGTAGCTATTACACTCCCAATGTATATCTGTAAAACCCATCCTGGCAAATATGGGGTAGATAGATACATTGGGAGTGCAATAGCTACTCAATGCATGGAATTTGCACTATTAAATTTATTCTAAATCACTCATATGTTCATGGTATAGAGAGTTAACAGATTGTATATTTTTGTACAAGCAAATGTATTCATTGGTAATGTTTAAATGAATTTTTAAATGTATATTTTAAACAAATGGCACACTGGCACTTTAAATTTTTAAAATTTTTAAAATTTACACTGTAATTGATTAATTAATTATTTGATTGGAAATGAATGTATATAAATCCAATGGACAAGAGGTTACTTTTATTCTGAGGAAGTCTAAGTGTTTTAGATGAAAGCGCTTAACTATTGTATGAATAAAGGAAGTTTTTATACTACTACGGAGTGCCAGTATTTTGAATCTGAGCCAGAGGGAACTGATTGTACTATTGACTTTTTGAGTTGACTGTTTCCTGTGTTACTGATTTTCTGTTCCACTTATTATGTAGGAATGACTACAAGAAGCCTTAGTAAACGCATAAAGGAACATTGTTGTGCTATAACGACTAGCGATGTAAATAATGCTCTTTACAGGCATTCAGTGAAGTGTACATCATACAACAAATTTACTTTTTCAATTTTAAAACAAGTTAAAAGTGATTTAAGAGGAAGTAATATGAAAAACAAGGTGGAAAGGAAGGAAACTATGTGGCAATTAAGGTTGGCAGCTGATGTTCCCCCAGGCCTGAATGATATGGTTAACATTAAATGTTTTTTGGTCGACAGGAAATTGAGTACATAGAAGTTTATTGTTGATATACTTGTATTCATAAATAGGATTTTAAATGGTTTTAAATAGTTTTAACAATTAGTTTGACTAATTAAATAATTGAGTTGTTAATTGGTTGTTAATTTACAGGAACTGTATATATGCTTGTGGTCTTGCAGACATTTTTATTCTGATGAAGTCTACTGGACAAAAATGTTGAATAAATTATTTTACATTATTTCTTTGGCTCGTTTCTCTGGTGCACCAGTGTTTTTTTGGTTGAGTTTTGTTTCGCTGGTTTTGGGGTTTTTCTTCAGTAAGGTTCAAATGCCTTACTGTGCTCAATATTAGGTGGCAACAGCCTTGCCATGAATATTGAATGTTTGTGTAAAACATAGCTGAAAGGCATTACTGTTGCCATGATTTTTTTATCGCAGTCATACCTCTGAGGTGCACCCAGTTAGCAAGCTTTCTATAAATATTAGGATGAGGGAGGCTGTCTGTTGACAAAACTGGGACATTAGTTATTTTATTAATGTTGTTTGCCTTTTCGGCTTTTCCCGGTTAGGGGTCGCCACAGTGGAACTCCGGTCCACTAATGATTGGCAGTAGATTTTTATGGTGCCGAGTTGCCAGCCCGACGCCCAACCTTCACTGAAGGCACACCCATTCACGCATGTCTTTTGAATGCCACTCAACCATGGGGAGGACATGCAGACTCCACACGGAAGGCACTCCAGCCGAGAATCAAACAGGAGAACCTCTTGCTGTGAGGCAACAATGCTACCGCTGCACCGCCGTGACTTTATATTCACTAATCTGGCTTTGCAGGACAGTGTGCATTTCAATCTTTGATGTCAGCCAAATGTGCTCTTCGCAGCACCCGCAATGTGCCCAGTAATGACTCCTTTGCAATTTGTATGGAGTTACATGGACTGGCAACATATCTAAATATGATTGTAGATTTTTTTTTATAAGACTCGTAACTCCTACTACTATTGGAACTGTCTGGGTATCTTTCTTCCACATTGCTCTTGTTTTTGCATGCAGATCCTGATATTTTATGACTTTGTGTCTCTCTCTATGTAAGGCACTGTAGTCACTGGGTGTGGCAATTTCAATGATCAATGCTACCCTTGTCTTCTTTGCTTGGACCACTATATCCAGTTTTCTAGCATCTATCTTTTGAACTATTGGTAATGGGTGATCCCATGTAATATAAACTTTATCATTTTCTATGATGCTTTGTGGCTCATGTTTCTAGTGTTTTTCAGCCACCTCAATACCATAATGTCTGCACAATGCCCAGCTTCTATTTTTTTACCTTCTACTCTACTAAACATCTTTTCTATGTTCCATCTTTGTGATATTATTTTTTTATTGTAAAATTGTCCATATCCAGATGTCTTTGTCTGTATTGCTCTTCAAATATCTTTGGGGCTGCCTTCTTTATACTGATTAATTTGGCTTACTCCTTTGCATAAATATTGCACCATATCAAATCTCTCTTTCTTTCCTAAATACAACTGTAGATTCATTTTTTATAAGACCCATTTCTCCTACTACTATTGGGACTGTCTGGGTATCTTTCTTCCACATTGCTCTCATTTCTGCCTGCAAATCCTGATATTTTATGACTTTGTGTCTCTCTGTACACAAGACACTGTAGTCACTGGGTGTGTCGATTTCAATGATCAATGCTACTTTTGTCTTATTTTCATGGACCCCTATATCTGGTTTTCTGCATATATCTTTTGAATTGTTGGTAATGGATGACCCATGTGATGTAAACTTCATTGTTTTCTGTGATGCTTTGTGGCTCATGTTTCCAGTGTTTTTCAGCCACTTCAATATCATGTTTGCACAATCTCCAGTGCAACAATTCTGCCACATTATTATGTCTTTCAGTATACAGTCCTTCTGCCATTAGTATGTCACTGCCAGCAATGAGGTCTGCCACTGTTTCCAGTTAGGTTTTACAAAACCTACATTCATCTGTTTCTCCCACATGTTCAATGGACTTTGTAAACCAGCTGTATGCAGCCCACTTTCTTGGGCTGCCAATATTAACCTTTCATCTCTTGATTTGAATTCACCTCTCCTTAACCATTCCTGCATTCTTTCCTGATCAACATGAGGTTCTTCCAGAAATTTTCTATACTTGCAAATATATTTATGCATTTTCCACGTCTTGCCTTCTGATCTGGTCCTTCACCTTGTATTCTTTCTTTTCTTTTTTTTGCCACATTCTGTTGCTGACTGATTTTTATCTACTTCTGGTTTGACTTCCATTCCTGCTTGATACCGATGTGCTTTTACTAGACTAAGCAGAGAACTCATCTTAGATTATTGTGCTCATGTTTCAAAACTTTCACTACATTTGGGTCTTGTGAGGTCAGCACATATGTGTGGAGCCACACTATTGCAGATCTATACATGTAATCAGTTTTAAGGAGGCTCACCCCTCCTTCAGAATGGAGAATATATAATCTTGGTATGTATTGATTTTTATAAATCATTTGGTGAGCATGAAGCATCCTTCGTGTTTTCCTATCTAATCTATCCAATACATTTTGGGGTCAGTCAGTCCTCCAAAATTGTAAGTTAGGACAGGAAGAGCAAATTGGTTTATAGCTTTGATTTTGTTCCTAGATGTCAATGCTGTTTTCAGGATTAATTTAAGTCTTCTAAAGTATTCGAAAGTATTCTAAATTATTCCTTACTAAGTTTTATTCATGTTTTATTGTTGATTCTTCATCAACTCCCAAATATTTATACACTCCCTTTTGTTCAAGTTCTGTTACATCAAATTCTTGTCCCAAGCTGATGTTTTCCTGGTGCTCAGTTTTCCTGCTTTAAAGGTTGCTTTTGCACATTTATCAAGACCAAATGACATTCTTATATCATCTGAAAAAGTTCTAACAGCTTGCAGTTGTGCTTTCAGTTCCTCATCTGATGAGCTGCCTGGGATAATGTATTTATTTATTTATTTACATTTGTTGACTGGGAGAGTCTGACTGGACACAGGTCCGTTTTCAGTGGAGGCCCAGGGAGAAAAGCTCCACATTAAGTATTATTTGCATTATACAGTTAAAAAACATAGCATTTAAATATAGACATTAGTCCAGCTAAGGATGCAAGACAAGAATAAAACATAGATGTAAAACAGCTGTAGAACATAGTACAATTTTAAAATATGGTGACATATACTAAACACGGTTACAAATGTAGTTGAGATTCATTAGTGAACAATTGATACAATCTGTTTTTGAGGTACATAACAGCCATTAGCAGTTGTTGCTACAAGAAGTTAGTATTATGTGGTAGGTAGCTGTGAACATGAGTAGCCAAGCTTGCTTAGAGTAGGTTGTTGATAGGTGGCAGAGAGAGGCAGTGGGTGGGTGGAGTGGATGGTACTGGGGGGTTGCAAGGGCCTATCTGGCAAGTATTTAAGTGTGATTTTAGTAAGGATTTGAAGTGGGTGCAAGAAGTTACAGGTAATTCAGGATGGAAGGGAGTTCCAGAGTTTGGCTATAGTGCAGGTGAATAATGCTTCTTCAGCAGAGTTAATGGCTCTTGTGACCTGTAGGAGGTTTTTGTGACTGGATCTTAGTGGTCTCGTGGTTATGTAGGGTTGGAGTAGATTCTGGTGGGATGGGACTTTTAGTGAATGGTTTATTAGTTTGTGGACGAGTGCAAGTTGGTACCATTGAAGGAGGTGTGGGAGCTCTAGCCAGCCCAGTTCTGCTAGTGAGAGACAGTGGTGAGTACAGTAGGAAGCCACTGTGGCAAATTTGACAATTTTGTTGTAGGTTTTGAGCTTATTTAGGTTGCATTGTCTAAGGTTAATAAATATTGGAGAGGTGTAGAGTAGGGTAGAGATAAGATGAGAATTTGCTACTGAAATTTTAGCTGCTTTGGTAAGTAGTTGCTGATTTCTATATAATGCTCCTAGTTTTTTGTGCACTTTTTTAATGATCATGGAAATGTGAATGTCAAAGTTCCATTTATTGTCTGTTTCTACTCCTAGTAATTTGGTGTGTTCTATAGGAGGAATGGTGGTGTTGTGTTTTGCTGTGATGTTAAAGTGAGAGCTGTCTAGGGTAAGTTTGGTGGGTTGGAGGATTAGAAATGTTGTTTTGTTTGGGGTGAGTATTAGTTGGGTATCGGATAACCAAGTTTCAATAGAAGAAAATGCTTCCTGTGTGACTTTTTGCAGTTCGGGTAGGGAGTGGGATGTGCAGATGATGGTTGAGTCATCTGCGTACTGTATGAGTGTGCCATGTGTTGTGGCTGAGGCTAGATTATTGGTGAAATAGAGAAGAGTAGGGGTCCCAGGATGGACCCTTGGGGAACCCCTATGGAGACTGGTAGTTGGGGGAATAGGTTGTCCTGCCAAACAACTGCTTGTTGGCTGTCAGATAGGTAACTCTGAAACCAGTTGATGACTAGCTGAGAGAAGGATAGGTTATTGAGAAGAGAGATGAGTTGTTTGTGTGGGACCATGTTGAAAGCTTTAGAGAGGTCTAGGAAGGTAGCTGAGGAGAGATAACCTGCATTTTTATTTTGTAGGATAGTGTTAGAGAAAGAGAGTATGGCGGTGGTGGTGCTATGGTTAAGTCGGAAACCATGTTGTGTGTTGGAGAGGAGGTTGTTAGCAAGGAGATGATCTGAGACTTGAGAATGAATGCATCTCTCTAGTATTTTGGAGAGTGTCAAGAGAATAGCTATGGGGCAGTAATTGGTTAGATCTGTGGATGGGTTTGTGTAAGGGAATTATGTGTGAGACTTTCCATAGTGTGGGAACGTAACTTTCTGACAGAGATCTGTTAATCAAGAGTGATACTAGGTAGGCTAGAGTGTCAGCTGCAAGTTGAATGTATTCACTTGGGAGGTTGTCTGCTGCTAATCTGGTGGTTTTAAGTTTAGTTAGTAGTTGTTTTATTTCGGAGGTAGGAACAGGAGAGAAAGAGAAGCTAGTGGGGAGATTGTTAGTTGTAGTTGGTGGTGTGGGTTTATGGGGGGGTTGTGTTGCCTAGCTAGTGATAGTACGGTTTGTGTGAAGTGATTGTTGAAAGAGGTAGCAATATTTTCAGAGGAGTGAGTTAAGTTAGGAGTGGGTGTACTTACTTTACCTGGGTGGATGATGGAGTTTATTGAGGACCAGAATTGTTTGGGGTTATGTTGGGAGGAGGTAAGGGCAGACTGGTAGTATTGGATTTTGTCCTGTTTTCTAAGCTTTTTGGTTCTATTGCATAGTTCTAGGAATTTTTGCCTAGTAGAGGGGGTTTTGGTTTTGCACCAGTTGTTCCAGGCTATATCTCTGTTTTTCATTTCAGACTTGTTTTTTTCTTGTAGCCATGGAGATGGCTGGGCTCTAGTTCGGGAACGTCTTATGGGGGCATGGTAATTAAGGATGCTTAGGAATGTTTTATTAAAGTAGTCAACTGCGTCATCTAGTTTGAGTTATTTTAGAGGTTGCCAGTTGCAGTCTTTTAGGGATGAGCTGAATGAGAGAGGGTTGAAGCTAGTTTTTTTGCGTATTTGATGGTAGTTGGGTTTTGCTTTATAAAGATGTTTTCTTAGTAGGAAGGTTGGGGAGTGATCACTCAGGCTGTCAAGATAAGCAACCTGCTATATATGACTGGGGGCTCTTATTGACTAGTATCCAATCAAGGGTAGTGTGTTTGTTGGAGTTATTTATCCTAGTAGGTGACTGGACTAGTTGGGTGAAGCCATGAAGATTTACATGATGGGTTGGGTGGTTGCTAGAGCAGGATTGCCAGTCAGTGTTGAAGTCTCCTAGAATTAAAGTTTCTTGGGGTAGGTGGTGAATAGTCCAGCTGGGGAGGTTTTCAAGTGGAGGGATGTTGTGGCCAAGTGGGAAGTAGCAACCTATTATGTTTAGGGTTTTATTTTAGTTTATTTTAAGGTTGGTATATATAATTTCTTCCTTACCTGCTAACTTTAAGATCAGGATGTCTAGATGCTGCTTAAATATTATAGCTATACCACCTCCTTATTTGTTTAGTCGGTCTACTCTTAGTATATTGTAACCGGTAGGGAGGATTTGATCATTAGTAATGTGTGGTTTTAACCATGTTTCTGTAAGGATCAGTACATCAGGGGAGTAGAAGTCTATGGTGGCATGGAATTCATGCACCTTGTTGCATATACTTCTAGTATGTAGGCTTATCAGAAGGAGGTCGGTTCACTTTCTATTGGCTGTGATTTGGGAGAAGATGTGGTTTGTAGTCTGATTATGAGGGGAGGGGTTGGAGATTGAGGGACCAGGATTAGGATGGATGTCTCCAATGAATGCTAGGTTGGATATGGATGAGATTATTAGTTTTATCAATGTATATGCTTGCTTATAAGGGAAGTTTTTTGATTGTGTTCTGTGGGTAATAGGTATGGTGGTAGGGTTATGTTAGGGTGTGGGGTTGTTTTTAGTTTAGGTATTGTGCTCTGTAGTCTATATAGAGGGTGTACTGGGAAGGTTGTTGACCTGATGAGAGAGTAGTAGAGTAGAGGTGGGATATGAGTGGTGGTGTGTGCGGTGGTACAGTGGTAGTGGTTGAGTGCGGGAATGGTGGAGGTTTGGTAAGATGTGATGTATGCAAGGAGTGTGCATGCAGTGAGCATAGGTATGGTGTGCTTGTACATATTAGCTGAGTAGTAGAAAGAGTAGTAAGAAGCTGTAGGAGGAAGTATAGGTGTGGTGATGTTATAGGTTGTTTGAAGGGTGGGAGGGGTTACTGTTTGTAATAAAGGTAGGACCATTGGAGGCAGTGACGTGAGCATAGCGAGCAATAGATGAAGGAAGACTATCAGTAGGTGTATAGGTTATAATGAAAAGGGCTGGCCCTGATTAGGCTGCAATTTTTCTTGTGGGGAGGGGAAGGATCAGAATAGACCAGAAAAGTGGTGGATAGCCAATAGTATGATGAAAAAGGGCTGGCCCTGATTTCACAGATATGCAAGTCTACAGAAACAATAAGAAAAGGCAGTAGGTACTCTGACTTGCTTGTTTTGCATACCTGTCTTATTGAAATAAAATAAGCCAATTTTACCAAGGAGTTATGTGGAAATTAGGAAGACAAGAATTTATAAGAGAAAAGGTTTAGTAGATGTAGAGAAACAGCAGAGCATACAAATAGTACAGCATATAAAGGCAGATTGCAGTTAGAAGTACAGAATGGAGGGGGGCAGCTAATGTTCTGAAACAATAAGAAAATCAGTAGGTACTTTGGACTTACTTGTTTTGCATACCTTTCTTTTGAAATAAAATAAACACTTGTAACCAGGAGTATGTGGGATTTAGAAAGAGCACATGTTATAGGAGAAAGGGTTTAGTAATATTAGGAAAACAGCAGGGTTTTCAAATAGTTGGAACAGCTTTCAAATGTAGACTGCTTTTAGGAAGTACAGTATGGGGAGGGGGCAAGCTAACGTCCGTGATGGAATGCTTTACTTAAAAATAGAAATTAAACAAGGGCTAGCAATTAATTTTTCTGGGGGATAAAACATACTTTTTGTATATTTTGAAAATAACAATCATTCCAAGGTTGCCCGGTTCTGTTAAAGAGTACTGCAGGCCAATAGATCGAACTTGGCTTGGTGGGGATCCAGGGAAAGTAGAATTAAAAAAAGAAGCTGGGAAGAAAACTAATCAATATTAATACAAAACACAGCAACTGTTAAGAAAAAAATGCAAAAGATACAAAGCTGCTAACAGAGGAGTGGAAAGAAAAGAAAAACTAGGTAATCTATACACAGATAAATGCCTCAGTTTGTGATAATGTGAAAATGAAGACAAGTTTTATCAGTTATCACATTCAACAGATTAATGCAGTTGCAAATATATAGGAATACTGATACCAATGAAATGGTATAACACATTCTAAACCAGTAGGTGAGTAAATGTACACACTAATAACTAGGCATTTTTTAAAAAATGCAATAAAGTGAGCAGCAAAGAAATAATATTCTAACAATAGATGCTCTACACAAGTAAAGCTCTAACAAGTCTATACTCTACAGTATCTGAGCCTACTAATACAATGGCTAGGTAAACAGTTTCAAGCACACAGAGTTACTGAAAATACTGTCTCCCATAAAAATACATGTCTAGCTTCATTACGCTTTACAATGGTATAAAGCAACATCAATGCATTTTACAAATGAAAAGAAACAAATATGAAAAATAACCTTAGGTATGAGCACTCCATACAACGAGACAAACCGCTACACCAAGGGGATTTTAAAAATGGCTCATGTAGCTTGAGAAAGCTAGGTTAGGCTGTAATAGGTCTTGTGGGGGAGGACAGAATAGACCAGAAAAAATGGTGGATAACCAATAGTGTAATGAAAAGGGCTGGCCCTGAATAGGCTGCAATTGTTCTTGTGGGGAGGGGAAGGATCAGAATAGACCAGAAAAGTGGTGGATAGCCAATAGTATGATGAAAAGAGCTGTCCCTGATTTCACAGATATGCAAGTCTACAGAAACAATAAGAAAAGGCAGTAGGTACTCTGATTTACTTGTTTTGCATACCTGTCTTATTGAAATAAAATACGCCAATTTTACCAAGGAGTTATGTGGAAATTAGGAAGACAGAATTTATAAGAGAAAATATTTAGTAGATGTAGAGAAACAGCAGAGCATACAAATAGTACAGCATATAAAGACAGATTGCAGTTAGAAGTACAGAATGGGGGAGGGGGCAGCTAATGTTCTGAAACAATAAAGAAAATCAGTAGGTACTTTGGACTTACTTGTTTTACATAAAATTTTTTTTGAAATAAAATAAACACTTGTAACCAGGAGTATGTGGGATTCAGAAAGACCACAAGTTATAAGATAAAGGGTTTAGCAATACTAGAAAAACAGCAGGCCATTCAAATAGTTGAAACAGCTTGCAAAGGGAGACTACTGCTAGGAAGTACAGTATGGGGAGGGGGCAAGCTAACGTCCGTGATGGAGTGCTTTACTTAAAAATAGAAATTAAACAAGGGTTAGCAATTAATTTTGTCTGGAAGATAAAACATACTTTTCGTATATTTTGAAAATAACACTCATTCCAAGGTTGCCCGGTTCTGTTAAAGAGCACTGAACTTGGCTTGGTGGGGATCCAGGGAAAGTAGAATTAAAAGGAGAAGCTTAGGTATGAGCACTCCATCCAAAGAGACAAGCCGCTACAACAAGGGGATTTTAAAAATGGCTCCTGTAGATTAAGAAAGCTAGGTTAGGCTGTAATAGGTCTTGTATAATAATAATAATAATAATAATAATAATAATAATAATAATAATAATAATCTGTCCTTTATCACGGCTTAATTGCAAAGTGGTCTGCCACTGTTTCATGGTCACTGTAATATAGTTCTGATCAGTGTAGGGTGTATCTTATACATTTTTAAGCACACTTTTATCCATGAATATGGGATACTATCAAATGCTTTTTTGTAGTCAGTCCACGCCATACTTAAATTCTTTCCTTTTTTTACAGTTCTCCAGTATGTCTTTATTTAACAACAAATGATCCTTTCTTCCATATGACTTTTTTATTGCCCTTTTGTTCTACTGCCATAATTGAGTTTTCTTCTAAATGACTATAAGCCCTGCCTGCATCAATTCCCATATATAATTTATATGTTGTTGGAAGGAAAGTTATTGGTCTATAACTTTTAGGGTAGCTTGCAGGATCACTCTTATAAAGGAGAATTGTTTTGCCTGTTGATAGCCAAGTTGGTGTCTGTTTAGGGTGTTCATATAAATAGTTCTTACTCATGACTAAATCTTCTGCAAAGACGTTTATACTTTTAACCAAAAGTTAGGCACTGCATCTGGGTCTGAGGTTTTCCAGTTAGCAGCTTTTCTTAACTTTGTTTCACTCTCTCTCTAGCTGTTACTTCATCCCATTTCATATCCTGCACCATTACATTTCTTATTCTTTCTTTAACTTCTGTTCATTTAGCATCTTTGTTATGCTCCACAGTCTCTTCATAGATACTTCTCCAAAATGCATCTACTTCTTCTTTTTTGTGGTCTTTCAATTCCTATTACCTTATTTACCAATTCTCTATAAAACTTTTTGGGTCATCAAAAGAGCTTCCCTAATGTAAAGATTTGTTGATGCAATGGGAAGAATGTAATCCTTTTAAATAGTCTCATTATTAGTCTCTGGATGGGAACCAGAAATGGAATAACCATAGATGAAAGTAAATAATGGATGTATTGTCAGTAAATAGTGATAGTAAGGAGATGAAGCATGATTTTGCTTTGCTATTTACTGTAGGCACTAAGGCAGTGAATAGGAGCATTTTAATAAGCAATGTTCTTTTTCAAGAAAGTTAGATAGACCTATTTTGGTTATTAAAAAATATCAAAATTTAAAACAATTGTTAATAGAATGCCTGAAGAATGTGGACAATCATTTACAAAAAAGAGGGACATTTTGTTGTTGGTTCTGTCCACAATGCAGGCTTTTCTGAAAAAAATGTTGATAATTGCTTAACTAATGCTAGTTTATTGTCCTAGGCATTTTAACTGAGTGCCAAACAGGGATTATATATGCTACAAATTGTTTAGAATGTATGGCATTTTTATCTAGAAGTTGCCATATTCAGATAATGTGGCACGACAGGCAGACTCTGAAAAAGAACTTCAGCAAAGGTAGGGGAATGGAATGCAAAACTGAAGGCACGTGAGATGAAAATGACTACAGATAAGATGAATGTAATGACAGCAAGTGGGAGAAATCAAAAGAAGCTGAGAACTGAGACAGAAGGAAAAGTACTGGAACAGGTTAACAGCTTCAAGTATCTGGGAGGGGCGGTTGAGGCAAATTAAAATCTAAATAAGGTTGTCAAATCTAGAATCAGAAAGTTTTCAGCTAAATGGCAAAGAGTATCAAGGATAGTATGTGACATAAGAATACAAAAAAAGCTGCAAAGTAAGGTGTACTAAACAGCGGTGTAACTACTACTGCTGTATAGTACAGAAACCTCAGCAGTGAAGGCAGAGCAGTTGAGGAAGCTAGAGGTGATGGAGATAAAGTGCCAGGTATATGTGGTAGGATGCACACTGTGGGACAGACAAATAAATGAGGACACCAGAGCAGAAGCCCAAGTAGCTTCAATTGCAGAGAAGGTCAAAGACAACAGATTATGGTGGTTTGGGCAGATGTGCAGAAAGCCAGAAAACAATCTGGTGAAGAAGATTTGGGAAAGGCAGGAAGAAGACAAGATGAAACAAGTGCATCCAGCAAAAAGGTGGATGGATTGTATAAGAGAAATCCTGTGACACTCAGGCACGAGTGTCAAAGAAGGTAGGGGGTTGTTATTAAATAGAGAGATGGCAACAGTTGACATGACATCCCGACCCCTTGTAGAAAATTTGCAAAAGGAAGTTGATGGTGATGTTACATTATGGAAACTTAATAACATAATGTATGAACATAGTTATGTGGTTTTATGTTATAAATGTTTTCTGTAGATGTTCTTCTTATATAATGGGCTGTTTTGATTTCAGCATGAAAGCTGCAATTAAGAAAATATGTTTGATGTAAAGGAATATAACTAGCAGATAAAACTGAATGCCAGTGTTCCACAAGGACTGAATGACATTATCAAGTTTAAATGTAAATTTAAGTAATGGATGTAGGTTAACGTTTCTGTAGTCTGAAGTATTTTTACTAAAGACAAAACCATTAATGTTTGTGGTGTTGTGTGACTTTTTTAACAATGAACAATTTCAGAAAATTCTATTAAGTGACCGTTGGTTGTTGTTAGGAGTTTTGATTTGTTCAAGTGAGTGTGCTATTTCATTCTGGGCTATTGCACCATTTTCATTTGTTTGCTTTGAGTCTTTAAAAAGGCACAGAGGGAAGATGACACTTTGTGTAGAGCAAGGGAAAATGAAACTAGAGTTGTAGCAGAAGAATCTGAACTGGATACTCCCAGTTTTCACCAATAAATGAGTTAGAAAATGACTTATTCAAAGCAAATATGGCTACACAAGAAGTTGTATGCCAACTACTGCTGCCTAGACTACTCAGAAATCTAGTGATAAAATAAGCACATAATTATGCACTAGCAGGACACATAAGAGGGGATAAATTTAGTGTGTGTGTGTGTGTGTGTGTGTGTGTGTGTGTGTGTGTGTGTGTGTGTGTGTGTGTGTGTGTGTGTGTGTGTGTGTGTGTGTGTGTGTGTGTGTGTGTGTGTGTGTGTGTGTGTGTGTGTCTACATGCACTTGTAGTGTTATGGGAACAGCTTTTTTTTTTTTTTTGTTAAAGATGCAGGTTAGAGTTAGGAGTAGGGTTATCATGTGACCAAAGACATAACTCCACTCCAACAAATTAATGCAAATGCTGGAGGTATAGATTTATAACACTTTGCTTACTCACCTCTCTAGAACAAACTAACTCTGCAAGTTAAATAGTGTGACACACTGTCTGCCTTTAAAAAGGATAACTGTTTGGGTATTCATAAATTCATCCTTGGTATGAATGACCTGGCCCTTCTTGAAAAGGGAGGAAAGGCTTAAGGTGGGTACTGGCAAAGCTGAAATGTCCTTGCAGCTCAATTGATTTGCAATTCCTATGAGCCTATGACATGTGACTAAAGTCAAATCCTTGTATGGAAGCAGAGTTTGTGGGCATAACATACTTAGGCCTGCTTTCTTGGTGACTCCTGGGTGACCTGCATGGAGTTGCAGTATGTGGGAGTGGGCAAAGAGTACATGCTGTCTTGTCCGCACTGAAGGCTGAGATCTTTTACAGTGTGTCAAGAAGACATGGACAAAAGGTATATCTGTGGTATTTTTACAGACAGTATGTGCACCGGTGAGTGCATTTCAAGACTATAACATGTTTACATAACTACAACAAAAAATATATCAGTCAAAATACTTATATGCACTTTTTGCTTTTATGTTTCAGGCCATCTTGAGATGCCAGTTTCTGTAAGCTTAACCCAATTCCTACATTTAGAGGTTTTGGTTCTTGCAATTAAAATGAATATTTGTTTTTTCCTGTCATACCAACCTCTGTTTCTCAGCTCTGCTGTTGGGCAGCTGATATTTGTGGTTTCCCAGATTTTCACTTAAAATAACTTTTAACTTCTGTTCCAAGTGTGTTACAAGCCTATAAATATGGCACCTGCAATGGTATATGTAGCTTTATTATCATTTTCAGCAGATATCGATCTCCACTGAAAATTCAGTTTCTTAAAGTTTGTCACATTAACTAGAACATTGACTAAATATATAAAAAACAGTTACATAATTCTCAGTTTATGGTAAGAGAAGCCTGAGTCAATTGGTTTGCATATGAATTATTCTAAAATGGTTACAGTCATCCTTGACTTTCTGTTAAGTGTTTTGGTCTTGGACATACTGGGTTAAACAATGGGTGCCAGCAGAGGTGAAAATGGTCATATCCAACTTGATGAGGTGCTAAATGCATTGGTTTTTGGCTCCGTACTGACTTTCATTTCATTGAATGAGAGATTTAAATGATGTCTTATGCATTTCAATGCATTAATCACAATGTGTTAAGCAGTGTAATCTACGTATGCATTCATTACAAAGTAGTAAAGCCAGATATTATCTAGGTGCATCATGTGGAGAAACAAGGCTTGGTTTAATTGTTTGGGGTGGGTATGTTTTTTATGGAAAAATATGTCACTTTCTACAGAATTCTGCTCAGTTGTGGAACTCAGTCATAAGGGAAGGTTGGACAAGAGGTCAGTGCAGCCTTTTTTATTAAATTACTTTTTAAAAACTTTACTTTTCTAGTTGGTGATGACAATTGAATTATGACTGTCACAAATTGCTTTAGCGACAATATTTGGAGTAAGTTCTATAGATAATAGCTATATTCTGCTGTTTCTGCTGTTATGTAGTGTCTGTGCTAGTCATCTGCCGAAGCAGTCAGCTTTGTAGGAGATGGCTGCTCAAAGAATTAATGGGACTTGCTTAGACTACACACTTGGACATTACAGGTTAAAGGTAAACTAGTATAATGCATGCAGGAATTGCACTATGAAGTTAGGGAAAAATAAGTTATTACATATCTAGATAAAGTTAGGAAGTGAGTAAAAAGGGGTTAAGGAGGTATAAGTTATGAGTATCAATTTGTTCATATTTAGGAATATTATTATCATGAAGTTGAGCAAAAACAGAGACATATTTTGGCTAAGAACTATTTCAGAATGGTTTTACAGGATCGGAGGGTGGGTATTCATCTGATGGATATAGGTAAGGAGTCCCAGGCCTTAGCAATATGGTACAAATATAGATCACGAGCAGCAGATTTGATAGGGTTGTGGACAGAAATGTTTTTCTTCACTAGGGCATAATGATGGTATAATGATGTGAACATAGTTGTATTGAGTGGTATTTAGTGCTAGACAAGCAGATGATTGGTGGCTAATGTTGTAGGTGGGAAGAAGCTCTGTATATGTTAATTATTCCCCTCTTATATGGTGCCCCAATCCTTATCAATATTCAGTCCACCTTGAAAACCAAAGTAGACTCATGCTACAAATAAGCCTGCTAAATTTGTAACAAATGCAAAATGTTCAGCCCACCACTGTGCATTGCTACATCAACTAAACTGATTCAAACTTCCTCACTATCTCACTTATCTACAACTAACTACCACACATAAATTTATATGTAAACCATCAGTTTGCCATTCTCTTTCTTCCTTACTGACCATCTATCACCCAAGCTGACCTCTTAGATTAGAAAGCAAACTGCTACTCAAAGTAGAAAAGCCAAATCTCTCAACTGGACAGATGCTGTATTCTTTTACTGCCACAAAATTATGGAACCCCCCCCATCTTCTATCAGAACCACCAGCAATCCTGTTCTCTTTAAGAAATTCCTCAGACAACACCTCTCCTCTCTCTGGCTATGTACATGCCCTAACACAGCACTCTCCAACATCTGACTTCTTTCCACCACAACCCCTTACCTAATTCCTCCTCTAGTAATGTTTTTTGGCTTTTTAGGGGTTGCCACAGTGAAACTCAGGTCCGCTAATGATTGGCAGTGGAGTTTTATGGTGCCAAGTTGCCAGCCCGATGCCCAGCCTTCAAAGAAGGCACACTCATACACTCATGAACCTACCTGCATGTTTTTAAATGTCACTAGACCATGGGGAGGACATGCAGACTAAACACAAAAGGCACTCCAGCCAAGAATCGAATGGAAGAGCCTCTTGCTGTGAGGTGACAATGCAAACTGCTGCACCACTAGCGGCCACCTAATTCCTCCTCTACACTTCCATAATGTAAATATGTTCTAGTCCGCAAAGTGTGTTATTTTGTGTATGTAACTATTTAATCTATGTGGAGCTTTTCTCCCTGGGCCTCCACTGAAAATGGGTTCACCTACGCCCAATGGACCATCCCGGTAAACAAATGCAATACATTAATTAATTAATTAATTAATTAATCAATTAATTAATTAATTAATAGCATAGTTCTAACCAGTTTAGTCTTTCAGTGCTATACAGTAGTGGGTTCTGAAAGGGGTTTGAGTTTCATTTTTATATCAGATTAGGGCACTGATTTGAAGGTGAAATTGGATGTAGTGATATATGGCTATTGGGCAGGGTTGGGATTAGATGTGGGAGCCCTTGCTTAGCAACACTATACTGTCTATGAAATAAGGAATGAATTATTTTGCTGGTTTGAATGACAGTTTTGGGAGAGGGATTAGGGTTGAATTTTTGACTAGGATGCAAGATTTCTTTAATAGATGACTGGAATCTTTTTAGGGTTGTGTTGGCTTTTGTTCAAAGTGTTGTTCTAGTATAGTTTTTTGCCTTCATTTATTTGCTTGTTATTACACATGTGGAGCATTCAGAAGTTTGAGATATTGTGATGTTTTGTATTTCTCCCATTCTTTCCACACTTTTTCTTTATTCTGCATTAGCTTTCTACTCTTTTTAGATAGCCAAATTTCCTTATTTGTTTTTACCCTCCTTCCTTCTAGGAGTTGTAAGACTATTTAGGAAAGTTCCATTGAAGTCATTTACAGCATCATGTAAGGGTAGGATTTTATGGATATTACAGTGAAAAGATAACAAGTAATGCATATGACTGGGTTAAACATGGACAGGTTGCATGTTGTTTTATATCTTACTTTTTGTGTTGTGAAAGTTTCTATACCTGGATACTTTGCCTGTATTTCTCTTCAATTATCTTTGCAGATGCTGTCTGGTACTGATTACTTTGACTTTCTCATGTGTATAAGTAATGCTGCAAATCAGATTTCTCTCTTTCTCTTGTCCATCCCCGGGATTCATGAAGCTTGCGCCAGGCGTAGCGTAGGCGGTATAATGCCAAACATGGCCGCTGAGCGATTCAGGTGCGATCCAGTTCCACGTGCACTACCGGCATACACCAGATCTGCGCAGCCCTCGGCTTAGGTATGCTAATCACCCCATGCGCATTTCCGCAACATGAAAATGAAGGTACATAGCGATTCATGAAGTGGTGCAGGCGTAGCATAAGCCCACAGAAATGTAAACCAAAAAACACGGTTTACATTTTTCCAAACAGAACATCGGAGCTATGAAAGCGGACCAGACTCATGTATTACAAAGTTAACATATGCCAATGGCTAAATATACAGCCAATGGCATAAGAAAAGATGCACAACACCTAAAACACAACATTTAATGTCATGTCCACAGTAATGCAGTACAACTGCAGGGTATGTGTGCGCAAACGGGAACACAAAGAAAATATATACAAATGTCATAAAATCGCAATGTAATACAAATCATGATTTCACCATAATACTCAATGGTATGCATGGTACACCACAACTAAGCTGCAAGGGTTGCTAAGGGTCTGTGACAGTGTTCGGTGCGGTAACTAGGAATTAATAGTCAATGCAATGCAAATGAGGCAGGTAATAGTGAATCGCAAACGTCCCGCCGGACTAAGGATGTACCATATGGCGCAACGCTACAACACTGAGGAGTGGCTTAGAGGTATACATGACATCAACAGTGGGGTGTGCCACCGTAGCTGTAAGCACATTGGAGCAATGCAAATCTGGCCTGGCCATTGCTAAGCAAAGCCGCAGGACAGGGGTAGGGAGGTAGGTATAGCATCGTTTAGCTGAGAGCACATATGGTGCCCAAAAGCGCATGTGTATGGGGAGGAAAATGTGCCCGAAACCCGGTAAGTGGACGCACGCGCCGTGCACCATAGCTCAAACAGGAAGGTCAGGGGAAGAAAATAAGGAAATGCCGCAGTAGGGTAATTGGAGTACAACTGAGCAATTAACACCTATTAACTCACAGCGGGCAATCGACAGCAGCACAAAACAGGATAGGAGAGGTGTCGAATTGCAAAGAAAAGAGAACTGTCATAGCAGAGCAAAGCAAACCTACAGTAGACCGGCTATAGAACACATTACACAAGATAAGCCAGGTGTAGGAAAGTAAAAATGAAAGCAGGCTGCTGGATGCATGCCAAAAAATGGGAGGTGAAACGTGAAGAAATGTAAAGGGAAGGGCAAGAGGTAATCCACAGCAGCCAAATGTAATTCAACACTAAAGGCACCACAATAGTAGTTCCTGTCATAAAACACATAAGATACCCTGTAGGTATGATCGTACATACACACCCTATGACATCATCGGTGTTCACAGCACAATAATATAAAGCGTGAAAGCACCCCACACACACCTGTGTATTCCCAAACACTGCACCATAGGTGTAAACATATGGGGAACTTTTACAATGTACATGTTGGGAGCTGCCATAGCTGTGATTCATCACCATGTGTTAGAGACTGACGGTGTTGTGGAGGATGATGCTGACAACTACCGCAGGCCCCGGAGGAGGAGAAGAGTGTTCAGACCAAGGGTAACCTACCAGGGGCTACATGATCTGGAGATAGTAGAGACTTACAGGGTGGACAGGGACATCTTACAGCAAATAGTTGAGCTGTGCCGGCCACGCCTGAGATCCAGAAACAACAGAGGGGAACCCATCCCAATGGACACGAAGGTATGTGTAAGCTTGCGAATACTAGCCACAGGTACCTTTCAAAGGCCAACTGGAGATATAATGGGGATCTCACAGGCATCAGCATCCAGGGTACTATACCAGTTTCTGGATGCCATGTTACCACATGCCAATGAGCATATATACTTCCCCCAAACTCAGGAGGAGTTGGCCAGCAATATGAGTCTCTTCCACCATGTGGCACACTACCCAGAGGTACTGGGTGCAATAGACTGCACGCACATACATATCAAGTCACCACTCTGTGAGCATGGTAGGTGCTACATAAACCGCAAGGGATACCACTCCATCAACTGCCAGGTCATGTGCAATGTCCAGGGCATTATCATGGATGTGTGCGCTGGCAGCCCTGGAAGCTACCATGCTGCCCACATCTGGCATGCCTCACAGCTGTATCAGGTATTTGTCAAGGGGGGACATCCCACATGGCCACCTTGTGGGGGATGCTGGCTATGCACTGGAGCCGTGGATGATGACTCCCATCAGAAATGCACACAAACCCATGCAAGAACCCCATAATGAGGCACACGCACAAACCAGAATCATCATAGAGCGTGTGTTCAGGATGCTGAAATCACGGTTCTGTTGCTTGGACATATTTGGTGGAGCCTTGCAGTACTCTCCAGGCACATGTGCCCACATCCTCATAGTATGTGCCATGCTACATAATATGATCCTGCGGAAACAGCTGCAGCAGGAACAAAATGGTGAAGGCCCTCACAGCCCACCGCAATTGCCAAGGCCATCACAGGCACAGAGGGATTCAGACCACAAACACCCTGTGCCAGCCCCAGTAGGCAGATGGAGGCATGTCCAATATGCCTATGCCTTGGCAAAGAGGGAATGTATAGCACATACTCTGACAGTGTAGGCCCCTACGGACTGACACACTTCTCCACCTGCACACACAGTAAAATGGATGGCACACACACACGACCACCTGCAAATTGTAATGTATAGGTGGCCTACTGTGTGAATCCTACATAGGCAACCCTCAATCATTGTACACACAACAGCTATTGGAACAAGGAATGTCAACACCTGAACACTACACACACCTATCAGCATATGTTGGTACTGTGTGTATAGGTTCCTAGGTACATCGGTAGGTACACACCCGATTGTCAGAGGCCATTCATCAAATGAGGCAAACAGTGTCTGCTGTCGCCACCACATTGAGTAACCAACTGGCACTCAGTGGAGCAGAGCCAATTGTGGGATTCATGTGTGTAATCACTGTACCCCACACACTCTGCATGGATTTCCTGGTGCGTTAATGAGAGGCTCCATATAATGTAATCATGGATGTAGTGGCAAAGCGTGGGGTGTACCCATGACAGGTATCTGTCACCCCAGCATGCTACTCCTACGGTTGCGTGAAGGTGTAGCACATTATAGTGTGTGGCTCACTGTGACATACATACCCAATGCTGGAGCACATCCATTAAACATCACTTGGACATACCATTAATAGGTCTCATCCATATGTAAACTAACTGAGTTACCCATTTGATCGCAGTATGGAGTAACAGCCGTAGTACAGTCCACATACAAAACGCCATAACACGTGTACAAATCCCAGATGCCCAAGTGGTAAATGCAGTGACTGTCATGCATGTTCCCGGTTCCACGTCCTGCAAGGGATGTAACGTAATCCCGAAGGCACGAATAATGCATATTGGATGCAGGTCATCAGATCATGTTTAGCACATGTTAGTGGGAATATGCGCTGCCCAGTGCTGGTAAGCGTCATTTAAATATGACTATACGGATATGTGCGAAACAGGGCTAAGCTTCTCTGAATATCGCGCAGATCATGGTCAGTGATGTCCAGAACAGGTGAAACCAGCATTATTCACCCCTGTACTAATAGTGCCTGCTCTGAAGTGTAAAATGACCACTGCCAGGAGTAGAACACGCAATCATGTACACAATCACCTAACACTAAGCTACCCAAGATGTACCAACGGCAGGTGTGTAATGTGACAGGTTGAAACACAAACATGCGGAGTCCAGGCAACAGTATACACAGACATGTACACAGTGAAAGGTGTATTCTGCCTGTTACTCTCTCTGTTTTTATATATATATATATATATATATATATATATATATATATATATATATATATATATATATATATATATATATATATATATATATATATATATATATATATATATATACATATACATAATAGAGATAGGGTGATAGAGAGATATATGTTGATATATACGGATTCACCCATATCTGCAAATATGTAGATAGGTCAACGACATGTACACAACCATGGAGGTACAAATAAATAGGATACTGCCAACTTTGGAATGTGTCACATACCGACACGCGTAATCATGAGGCTGAAAGACCGAAAGAACACAGTACCAGAACACTAAAACTGCATATAATATTATCACAATATAAAGGGACATTTAGTTATCGCTGCCAGTGTTGCAGTACACGTAGGTACTGTGTTCAACTGTGTTTGTGATTGCCGCAGTCTGTGTATGTGTGTGTTGAGGGTGCTGTGTGCATTTCTGTGGGACTGTAATGTGTGTGTGTGTTTGCATCGTGTGTCTGTTAGTGCTAACTCAGAGATAGATCATTACGGTAGGTGTGGTTATTGCTGGCCGTAGGCATACGGTTACCACCTGTCCCACTTTAAGAGGGACAGCCCCTCCTTGGGCAGTCATGTCCTGACAAAAAATATTAAAAAGGGCAAATGTCCAAGATTGTAGGACAAAATTATGTCCCATATATTATGTAATAGTTGCATTAAATAGTTATACCTGTATCTAAAATCCATAAATGTTACATGAAACATGATAAGTAGCTAAAGTGCTACAAGAATAAGTATGTATTCAGGATAAAAGTATGTGCTATCCTGTGTACTGACCGTGGGTATGTGTCAGCCTGTAAACACCAATATGTGTCCTGCAAATGTCCCACTATGGCCATTTGAAAAGGTGGAAACCCATGCCAAAAAGGTTCAGTCACCAACACAACTGCAATAAGTGCAAATATCTGTGACAGAAATATACGGGACAGCTGTCATTTAGTAACATTCCTTTACATATCACTGTATTTCCAGAGGTATGGAAGTATCAACCTCACCTGCATAATATATGGAAACCAAGTAACAACGGCCCAATGTATAAGCCCGTAACAACCATAGATTCAGTCTACTAACTGATAGGTTTTCAATTAGGGAAGGATACCACACACACATATATGGAATAAGTAGAAATGCAGTCCCCACAAACCTGTATATGCTATGTACACCCACCTACATCTCCCACACATGAAACAATAGCAATACAGACTGTAATAACATCACAAACATCCACTCACTCAATTACATCTGCAGAAGCGTTAACATACCTTGTGAGAGACACATTTGTAAAGGCGCCATGTGAAATCGTAGCTGTTGTATAATGGAACAGATGGCAATGTTACAGGTTTTGTTTGCAATAGTCCCTTATCAGACAGTTGAGATGACAGGTACACTCACATGTAGAACCACATACTCTAGCAGTCACACACAATCCATGGGGGACATGAATCTAAAATATCCGTGTCTCTACAAATAGCAGTTGCAATTCCACACAACAAAACACATACAAGCCATCTCCCCAAAGGTAGGACAAAAGGGCAACGCCCAAGTGGAGAATTCAATTATACCCCACTGTTGCCACGTAATTGGCGAATGGAGCAGCTGCACAGCTGATGTGCATGTAATAATTTACTCAGGAACACCAATTGGCAGCAGGAAACCACATGTTACAGGTATAGACGTATATAAGGATGACTTGCCAGACATTCAAACCATATGCTCATACCATAGAACCGTTTAAACAGTAAAGGTGTAAGAGAGATATTTACGAAAGTTCGGAAAGCTAACAAGGTATGTAGAACACTCAATATGTTAGTGTATGTATAGCCTATTTTGTATTAATTAAAAGTGTCTGCAATGCATAAAGTGGGAAAAGGTATTATGTAGTGATGTCTTGCTGAGCATAGTAACGCTTGTAGAAATTGTGTGTCCTGCTGTGGGCCACAAGGTAAACATCACAGACATCACAAGGGATGCTACATGAGGGCTTTAAACAAAACAGTTCCACACCACCCGCCGTCAGTGGTAGGGTATGTCCAACAAGTACATGCCATAGCAGGGGATAGTATATGTTGATATATTGTCACAGTAGGCATGTGTATGGGCAGATAACGACAATAGCATGCCTAAGGTGGTCCTGCTGTGCAAGTATGCTTTGCATTATGGGATAATATGTAAAATATGTGTAATGTACAGTATTGTAGGTAGATATGTCAGATATTCTACACAGCATAACAGTTATATCATGCAAACAAAAGGTATCGTCTATTGGCATGTACAATATACAATAACAGGATACATATGGCTTGTAGTCACGGGACACTGTAACAGCATGATAGCTAATCGAAATGGAAGAGCTACTCAATTAACCATGCACAAAGGACATGTAATAGCTTCACAGGTTCATAGTGAGGTACTATGCTGTCTGGCAAGTCTATGTGTAAGCTCAACTACAGTGTTTACACCAGCGGCACCTCTCTAGGGTAGTGTCCTGTCTGTGAATAGCAGAGCCATGTGTTACCTGCACCTCTGCACAGTACAGCCACTGCAGTGATCCCTGGCCTACATGTGTGTCTCCCATCCACCAAGTGAGGTATGTCATAAACAGTGCTACTGAGTGTCTCTGCGTGATGTACATAGGAATCATGTTCCAAAGCATGGTGAGTATCTGGTTTGGGAATGTAACCCTCAAGAACATCCCACTCATCCTTGCATTTGTGCACATATCCATGAGCATGTTCCTCTCAGTGGCCTTTGCTTATGTCGCTTATGTGGAGTATATCCATGAATATTGTTGTGGACATGGGCCCTGTATGTTCAGCAGAGGTCTCCCCTGTGTATGCAGTATGCAAATGTGTACAGTCGTGGTGTCCGTAGTTCTGCCGCATACATCAACCTTCGGAGCTCAATAATCCTCATGGTGTGTTAATGTTGTGGTATGTAAAGCCATTGCTGTTCTGTAAGGTACACCCTAAATGGGGTGTTGTACCCTTGAATGTGTGTATACGTCAGGAGTTTAGAGGAACAATGGGTGCCTTTGTTCCAGCTACAAACCCAGTACAGATAAGGGCGGCCATCTAGAAGGATATCCACACCACATTGGCAATATGGTTATCAAAGGAGTGGGTGCTACATACGTGTTTACTAAGATCCTGTATAATGTCACATGTATGTAGGGGACTGCCACCTATGTGATAGTCAGTGGGTGATTGGTGTAATCCAAAGGGGATGTTCATGCACCATGTGTCATGCGGCTTGAGGCCATGTTATCGACATCAGGTATCTGTCACAGTGACACCCTTATGGAGGGAGTCTGTATCAGCTGGTGGATCAATCATGGTGCATTGTATGCAATTGTCTGGAAACCTAGTCAGGGAAAGTCCCTTTGTGCTAGCCTGTACCTCAGGGAAGCATATACCGAACATGAGGGGCCCTATGAGTGAGGACTGTGGTATGCCAAGTGTAACTGAAAGGCACTATGGTATGCTACCCTCATTGTGTGGGTCCTGTCCATGAGCCACTTTGCATAACATCCTGAAACGTAGGGATCGATGTGCAGGTGGATGTGTAATGGAGAACGGTGCTGAAAGCCAAAGAGAGGACAATGTAGGCTATGTGGACCCCTTTACCATCATCAACTACCCTGGTAACTGTATCAAAGGAGTCCACCAGGTGTAGGAGCCATGGTCTGGCCCTAACAAGTCCAACCTGGGTGGCATTAAAGGTCTGGAGCCCACCAATGTCTCTGTGAATGACTTCCATGATGATGTGCCCCATAGCCTTGCAGAACAGTCCAGTCAGGCATATAGGGCAATAGTCCCTCTGGTTCATTGTGGTGCCACCTGTGTGGAGTGTGATAACTGTTGCTGTGTGCCATTCAGGGGCCACAATGTCTGATACAAGGCTATTAGTGAATCTGGTGGCCAAGTGGGGAGACATGTCGTTCTAAGGTTTGTGTAAATCACAGCCTGGGATGTTGGACGATCACATGGAGTATGTGTTCCAGGCCTCAGAGAGTGCAGGTTGGAACTGTGCAGTTGTGATCACAGGGACCCCGCAATGTTCCTGCATGGATTATGGCCCTGTAGGGAGTGAAAGGGTGTAAAGTTAGCATTGAACCCATCCGACAGGATGTTGCCAACATCACTCGGTTATATAATGTTCCTGAGTAACCATTGCATGTCAGAGCAGATGTGGATATTGCCATTGACTACTGACATACCTCCATAATGCTTTGTGGTACACCCTGGAATATGTCGCAGTAATGTTTACATAGCTAGGTTTGGAGGATGTGATAAGGGATCCCGGAGCCCTACTGAGGCTGACCAGTGAGCTACCCTACCCATGGGATTGTACTCCACTTTGCAACAGCCTCCACCTTTTGTTGTACATTATGTCCATGGAACTGGATCCCCAGAGTGGTGTCCGTTATCTGGTGGGTACCATCATGGCTCTGTTTGGAATAGCATGATCCATGCAGTCATGTAAGTGCTAATGAAGTGCACTGGGGTATGTTTCAGCGTTTGCATGTGCATTGTCCATCTGCACAGGTGTCATGACATTTACTACTGCTGTCATAAGACGTCTGTAGTAGGCATTGTACTAATCTTGTACTGTGTATGCCATGAAGGGTGTGGTGCCGGGATGTGGATAACAAGGGTGATTAGCATATGTTCGGAAACTACCAACGAGGGGATAACCACAGGTGTGGAACACCTGTGACATGTTGGTAATGTCCATGTCTAGGATATTGTTGGTCTTGGTGGTGGTGTGTATGGGTTCATCCAGCCAAGTGGAGGTTAGGAATCCAGGACAGCGCTGACCTAATGAGTTGGTACATGAGTAGCTATCCCAGTTAAGTGCGGGGTAGTGTCAGTCGCACATCAGTAGTACCTGTCTGAACCCTACTGTCCAGTACACCAAGAAATGAGGGCCGGTAACCGTGGGGAATGTTGTAGCATGTTACAATGTGTATAGCAGTTCTGGCCACAGTCAGTTGCACATGGATCACCTCTGATGCATTGTGCTAAGTAACCAGCCAGGAGGTGTGTACAACATAGTGAAATATGGACACACCTCAGCTGTGGGTGTTCCGGTCCAGGTTACATGACTGAAAGGTGTGGTCTAAGTATAACCTGTCAGTGCAGGTGGGCTCTGCGGAGCCTAGAGGCAGGTCCCAGTCACTGCAGAGATATTGAAGTGGTCCATTATAAGGAGTGCCTTGCCTGTGTGCATCAGAGATGATGGCAAGCATTGAGTCACATGACCCCATGTTTTGCTTGTCTGTTTCCATTCTCGTGGTGAATGTTATTGGAAACTGTGCAAGACAGGCAGTATAGGAGCAGAAAGAGCCTTAAATGTTATCTGTACTCCCAGGGCCGACAGGTGCAGGTCATCTGTGCCAAAGCATCGTGTTTTGTTGACCATGTCATTCAAAGCGGACAGATACTGGATGCCTGTGGAATGACAGCAGAAGCATACACAACTGTTGAAGTGAAACAGTCAGTTGTTGTACAGTGGTATCTAGTCTGGATGAATGCAGAATGCTCCCCAGGGCTTGGCCTATACCTTCTGGGCTACAAGACCGGAGAGCTATTGCATGTCCCTGCACATGTAGTCTGGGAAGTTGCATCTCAGGGCAGTCACACAAACATGGAGAATGACAGTCAAATTGTACCTGGTGAAGTGTGGCATGGGTGTATAGGTTATGTTGCAGAACCAGTTACCCAACAGCTAGATGTAAGCAACTATCGTCTTGTGTAGCCTGCTGAGTGGGACATCAGTGTGACCACCTACAGAGTCACCTATGACTGGTGTGTTGGGTATGTTATAACACCCTATTGGTTGTATTTGATGGGTACACATGAGTCTGTGGGCTATAAGTAATTGTTGTTGTGTTTGTTGATGGGGGCTGCCTCTGGTGCCTGCACAGAGTATGGAGAGGTTCTGCAAATGTCGTACTCATACTATGTGTGGCCTGTGGTTGTGGAGATCTTGTGAGACTATGTGATGAGTGTGGTGTGTTGCAAATGTTACACGTCCCCACATGAATGTCAGGTTCAGTCTGGGTTAGTGAGAGCATTACCCCCAGCATGGCTACATATGTGCATCTCCCACAGGCTGTAGTGTCGTATGTTGGGAGGTGAGCATTGACTGTGTACATGAGACAATTGCTCTATTGCCACATGTTCGCCATATTCATCATATCAACAGGCAATAGCACTGGTACGTGACAGTTGGACTTACCTGTATATTCAACCATGTCTCACAAGATATGTGAGTTATGTGTGTACAACAGCTGTTGTACTGTAAGCAAGCTGGAAATGTAAGGACAGACAGTGTACTTGTAAGAAATGAGTTGGAATGGGTGCTATAGTAATTAGTAGCTCATGAAGTGCTCACAAAGTTCTGAACAAGTGCTGAGCATGAATATGCAATACAGATAAGGTGTTGGATAATATCAACCCACTGCAACCCACAAGTGGAGACGACAGTCATAATTGGAGGCACTGCACTATTACCCTGCTGAGTATGGTCTGCAAGTCTATGAACCTTTATCAATGTAGATGTTAGCAGTACAGAAGTAGATGACAGTATGGATGATTTCACACTGCATAGCATACCCGTGACAGGTCATAGGACATCATCACCCATACCGTGTTCCAGCTACACTGAGTATACTAAATGTACCTTCATATGTCACAGGAGTGTTCTACCAGTGGCCTGTTGACAGAATCAACACTACAAAAGGTTTCAGAGTGACATGTGCATATCACACTAGTGGCAGCTACAGTAAAACAGGGTTAATGTTTTGTACTCCCCCCTCATTGTAGCCCATACCACACAGACAAATGGGATGCATCTGTGTATGTAAGGATGTGAATGGCCATGACCTAGGAGCAATAGCTGTCTCAGTGTTGTGGGCAACATACAGAATGGGCTGTGTGGGTGAGGTGTGTGAAATATGTGCACAATCTGACAGCTGATAATAGCATTGTCACTGCTAGGTGAATAACCCTGTACCCATTAACTACCACCTAGGCAGTGGTCAACATTATGGACACTGTGTAAAGGATGGTGTTGTGCAGTTCACCTCCCTGAGATGTCAATGCTGTTTTCAGGATTAATTTAAGTCTTCTAAAGTATTCGAAAGTATTCTAAATTATTCCTTACTAAGTTTTATTCATGTTTTATTGTTGATTCTTCATCAACTCCCAAATATTTATACACTCCCTTTTGTTCAAGTTCTGTTACATCAAATTCTTGTCCCAAGCTGATGTTTTCCTGGTGCTCAGTTTTCCTGCTTTAAAGGTTGCTTTTGCACATTTATCAAGACCAAATGACATTCTTATATCATCTGAAAAAGTTCTAACAGCTTGCAGTTGTGCTTTCAGTTCTA
>NC_056741.1:1701937893-1701971019 GCF_019279795.1 Protopterus annectens | reverse complement strand
AAATTTGGGCCATTAAACCAAAAAAGGTTTGTGGGTTTTTTCCCTTTCCCTTTGGTTTTTTAAAACAAACAGAAGGCAAACAAGGTACTCCCAACTCAAACACGGATCACACATGTATAGTTCAGGCAGGGAGCAATAAGCAAAAAAGTTCAGGTGAAGAATAATTGGACATTTTACACTTTCTTGCTTTCACAGTGGGCTCAATTCAAGAGTTTGTTGAGCTGTACACCATTCTACAACCCTTACTGTTGCCTACTATTTATGGTGATTCTTATATCAAGGGTTCAAATGGCATTTTTGATATGTGCAGTTTTTGCTCTGTATGCCATACTTCAGTAGACAGAGTGCTGTCCATCCAGACAGTAAATTGCCCATTCCACCCTGCTTGACCTCTTACAGCTATGCAACATGCATGCCACCATGAACACCCACAACAATGACTGCAATATTTTATAGACACAGAAATGGAACATGGCTGGCACAACAGATTTCTATCCCAAGGAATCCTATACTTATTGAATAAACTTCCTGTGCATGTCAAGCAATCCTAGACATGGGGCAGGATTCATGAAGCCTCCATGTAAGAGTTACAAGGCTTACACGGAGGCTGCAGTTAAACGGTTTGATGTCAGCATGTCATGCATATGCATGAGGGCATACTGAATCACACCTAAGGCTAACACGGTCCGTGTAAGACAGTAGGGGGCATGTCCGTAGGGTGAGCCCTGCAAACGGACATGCCCCCAGAAGTGTAAAAGTCCCGAAAGTAAACCCCCATGACAGAGTCCGTGTAAATGTGAATAAACACAACACATGCCCCCACAGACTATGGACATAAAATGTATAAATTAACATCTTATATATTTTTTTATAAGTTATAAAGATGTTTGCCCATGAGTGCGCTCGTTTGCGCGGGCATGCCCGATGCTTAGTCACAGTTAGCAGTCAGTGGAAAAAGCATATAAGAACTAAATATGCAAAGTAAGCCAAGAAGCAATAGCGTAGCGGTAGAGACGTCGGCTGAAGAGGAGGCAGTCGTGGTTCGAGCCCCCACAACATCAATTTTTATTTTTAGTGAAATAAGCACAAAACAAGTCCCTGACATATATGTACATATATAAAATTATATTTTCTGTAAAATGTAATGGAATGGGCCATGTATTTTGAAGAAATGTGAGATAAAAAAAAATAAAAATGGCAGATGTGCCTATAGCTGAGCTACAGTCTAACAAGTTGAGGATATCTGCTTGTAGGTGAACAGTGTTTTAACAGGTGTAAAATGAGTGCCTGTAGGTGAGCAGTGTTACAACAGGTGTAAAATGAGTGCCCGTAGGTGAGCAGTGGTTTAATAGGTGTAAAATGAGTGCCCGGGGTTGAGCAGCATTTTAACACGCTGAAACTGTGTTCCTGTAGCTGAGTTGAGCATAATATGCATGCTGACAGCCAAACCATGTGTAAAGCAGCGTGATCCGTTTGCGCGGAGCTGCGCACCGCGCCAACAAGCTAACCAATGGGCAGCGTTGAGCAAGCTGTATCAAAACTGCCTTTACACAGACACACCTCCTAGCCTGTGTAGACAGTCATAAAATATAAAAAGCAATGGCCAGGTTCGAACCCAGGATACCATGCACCATAGTCAAAGTACTGAACCACTAAGCCATGACAGTTGCACTTAGAAATGCAGCAATAGCATATATATAGGAATGAATAGAAAGAGGAGCATGACAAAGCAGGTTTTGTGAAGCTGATACAATTCCATAATGGTCAATCACAGATAAGTGCGGGAAAAATGGCATATATAAGCCCCATAGGCGGGAATACACAGCATAACCGATTGTGGAACCAACTTGCCGCCAGGATGTCAGGTGTAGGAAAGGGTAGTTGCTTCCGAGCACAGAGGTGGGGCATTGAGGAGTCCAAATATATGGTTTGGCTCCTCATCCGTAATCATGAGGCCCAACTCATGCAGGGCCAGGTCCTGTGGGGAGTATATAGGGCTGAGGCATGGGACCGGTTGGCACATGATCTCACCAGTGCCACAGGAATACCAAGGACTGGTGAGCAGGTCCATCACCACCATGCGGACCTGAAGAGATGGAAGCAGGACCAACTGAACCATTGGATCCAGGAGGCCCAGCAAATGCCCAACGCCCCACTACTGAGTAAGTTACATGTAATTATTTATGTAAGAAATAAACCTAGCTGATATTATGGAGATGTGTATTCCAATATTACTTCATTTATATTACAGCTGCAGGTGTCCGTTCTGTGAACCGTCGAGCCTATGGCGATAGGTTGGTGCGGTTGCGCCGTCAGGCAGGTCAGTAATTCTCTCCCTGTAACTGTAAATAAATATATAAGTATTACAGTTAGCAAAAGAGTGCAGTGTAGTCACTAATTAATAAAATGTGCAAGTAACAGTGTAAGAGAGTTTGCAAGTATTGCTTGATTACAAAAGTGTGATGCAGCCTGCAATCCAAACATAAAAATGAAACACGTCTGAAATAAAGATGTCCCACCTGTAATATAATAGTACATAACCTGCAGCAGGCTGAAAAGTACAGCTGCAGAAGCTGAGTAAAACACATGTGTGAAATATATCCCTGTTGAAATTCTGAAACATGACATAAGTGAGACTGTTGGAAAGGATTGTTATAACTAAAGGTAAAACATGTCAATAAAGCCTAGAATTAAGTACCATCCTGAATTGTAAAAATAAAACAAGTGAGAGAGTATGAGAAAGAGGTATGAATCCATCAATAAAGTAGTACTAACTCCTGAATAAAGTATACTGCAGCCAGTACAGAATGAAATGAATGTGACAGGCAGAACCAAACAGCAACATGTGTTGAAAACAGTACTGAAGCTGGAATGTGTGCCCCAAACTCTGGATATGTTGCTCTCAGTCTGCAATATGCAGATAGTATGGTTGTCTGAAATACCAAACATCCACAGTTGTCTATAGCTATATAAAGCAAATGTAGCAGGATGATGTAGCTGAACAGAGCCAGATATGAATGTGTATGAATAAATATGAAATGTATATTGATGTAGCAGTAACATTCCTATCACCAACCTGAAGTAGTTATCACATAGGAAACTGCAGGCAGACCTGTAGTGTGTATATATCTGCAGCTAGTAGAAATGTACAGCATATGTATAGGTATTTGAAGTTGTTAATTAAATATTTCTTCACCCTGCCCTATAACCACAAATAATCCATTCCACGTGAAATGGGTATGTGCATTCACAATTAACATCCCTGGACATTTGTCCTGTTGGTTCATACATATTTGCATGTACATTCATACATCTGCCCTGTTCATATATCCAAACCTGATGGCCTGTTGCCATTAATCAACCCTGCATGTTGTTGGATTGTGTATTGCTGTTCAAATTATGCATGTGTTATGCTTGCTGTTCAATGGCTTGAATTTATGGGTGTTTGGTTAATGGGAATACTAATGCATGCTGTTACAACTAATTGTGAATGGTATTGTATGTTACTAACCCAAACTGTCATAACATAATGCAAAACATAGGACGACAGGGAAGGCGGGTTCCAGCGGACCCAGCTCTCCCACCTCAGCTGGCGAGTGCACCTGGCAGTAGTGCCCAGGCCGGACCCTCCTCCGGTGGCTCTGTGCCACCTGCAGGTGGAAGCGCTGCAGGGGATGGGGCTCATCCCCCCTCTGCAAGCGTGGCCAGAGGAGAACATCCACTCACCCGCCGTAGTGTCCGGACTGTGGTGCGTAGGGAGATCCAGCACGCTGTGCTTGGGCCCCTATGCCAGCTTGAGGCACAGGTGGCACAACTCATGGGTGTGCCTGCTGCCCGGCCTACACAGCCCCCAGCACAGTCCCATCCTGGGCAGTGAAGGCACAGTGGCAACCGCCCATGGGTGGGGATCTCAGTTCCACTTTTGCCATCTGTGGGCTCATGGGCTCGAGATATCCAAACATCCGTCCCCGTCAATTGTGTAACCCCCCCCACATGTGTCATACACCGCCCCTGTATGCGTCTTGTTTGTTTTGCCTGTTAACCTCCCCTACCTACCTCCCCAGCTATACCGACTTCCTGTACCTGACCTACCACTCTCACCTGAAAAAAAAAAAAAAAAAAAGGGCACTCTGTACCCACAAAAAAATTATGCCCCATACATAGCTGCCCATTTTGCACACATGTCTGCTGGACATGTAAACTGGCAATTACAATTGGCTGTACAACAAGTATTATTGTTGTCCTCACACCTCTCTCAGGGGTGGAAGGTTTCAAATCTCACACCAAATTACAAACATATGCACAGCTGTTGCTGACGAAGAAATGGGCAGCTATGGGCCTTTCCTACATCCCTCCTGCAAAACCCGAGCTTGTTTCCCTACTGTCCTACCCTCTTTGTGACCCCTTTTTCACCACTTTCCTATCTCCCCATTTTCTTTTCTTTTCTTTCAAAGAAAATAGCGTGGGTGTGCATGAGAGTAGGCACTTTTAAGCAGTAGTAAGCGGGTGTGTGCGAAGCTAAGAGGCAGTGCGCATGCATGACCTCCGCGCAAACCAGCGCTAACCCGCTTACAACTGCTTAAAAGTGCCTTAGTCACTCTGAATGACAAGGCCTGTAATTTTCTCAGCAGCAAAATAAAATCCCTCCCTCAGTCTCGAACCCAGGACCTTGGAAACACTAGTCTGCATGACTTACCACTAAGCCATGAGTGCTATACAAGAACGTTGTGCTGAAAGAAATATATCATAAAATAGTAGGAATTAATGTAAAGGGAATATACAAGTCTAGTACACAAAGCATGTCATGTATATTTACTGTCAAATCTAGTGGATTTATAAAATAGTACTGTGTGCTGAGAAACAGTCATGCTAGTTGGTAGCTACTAGGTAATAATGTCACAGTAGCATCTGGGAAGCCACACACATACTCAGAGCAGGATAAACACTGCCATAGTTTTATAGTTAAGAGTTCAGACATAGCAACTGTGACTGAGTTACAGGGATGTCCCTGATGTGAAAACAAATGTCAACTGTGCCCCACTGACACCCTGTCAAATGTACTAACAGTGGGCAGAAAGGTTTAACTACACATGCAATGGTAACTATGACTGACTGAAGGTATGCACCATATGCACAGCACAAATGGTATACTAATACATATGCTTGCAATAACCCACAGTCACAACTGCAGAGCATCAGAATATGTCACTGGAGTGACCCACTGCCATGTACCATTCCATGAGGCTTATAAAAGATGCACTGGAGAGTATCTGAGGCCTGATCAGCAGCATGATCAAATACCCCTGTAAGTGTCAAGGCCCACACCATGGCCAGACCATACTGCATGCATTAACACCCTACCACAACAAACACATATGGAATTGCTGGCCAAACAGATTTAGCAAGCATTACAAGCTGTGAATGTAAATGGAAAATAGGAAAGCCATAGCAACACATTACAGGAAAGACACCTAGCAGGCATACAAGGAGTGAATGTAAAGGCCAAATATTGAAGCCATAGCAACAGATTGCAAGAGCCACTGCTATATACCAGTTACACCACAATCCCCACAAGAAAGCATACACACCCATATACACAGTATTACTAGTCGTAGGTGTCAGTTTACATACACATGGAGAACAGGACACTGGAGGAAGGAATACTCAGCTTACAGAACAACATGCATTGTAGTGTCTACAACACAGCCTGAAATATGAGAGACATACTAACCCTTACACTCACAGAACAGTGTCCACAGCAAACCAGCATGGTCCTCACCCTGATAATCTTAAAGGGCTACGGCTACCTACCTAACAGACCTTTTTATAGCACAGGCCTGTAATCACAGTGAGAACTGCAATCACTACACAACAGGCTGCATGCAATTAGTAAATGCTGGCTAACAATTGGTGCAGAGGCCATCACATGGACATGTGCAGATACCTACAAAAGCATCCTGTACTCCCAGTCCACACATGCAATACTGTCATTGCACCCGCTGGAGGTAGAGAGAGAGAGGGAGAGAGAGAGAGAAAGCAAAAAAAATAAAATAAAGAAAGAAAGACAGACAGACAGACAGACAGACAGAAAGAAAGAAAGAAAGAAAGAAAGAAAGAAAGAAAAAAAAAACTGAAACAACAAAGCAAAGAGGCTGACAGCAGGCCAAGCAACTGCAAGCCTACACAAACAGCTGCAACAAACACAGGTAATGTAAAGTACTACTATAATACTCTACATACTGTGAACCCTCCAGATGTGTTATTGGTCTGTATATATGTATATGAGGATGTGCATAGGGACAGGGACATATGAAACTGTCACTGAAGGCTCCACATACATATGTATGTGACAGTAGCTATGTGCACATAGCAATGTAGGTTGTAGTGCAATGTACAAGTAGGTTGTACAGTAATGGGTGTTCAGCAGTATGTTACTGTGTGTATACATATGTGGAACTAAAAAGGAGTATAGATATATATAGCGTGTATACGTATGTATATCGAGATATGTATGTATATATATATATATATATATATATATATATATATATATATAATATGCATATGTGTATACATAGATAGAGAGGGATGTAGAAATACATAGACAGATATAGTTTCACAGTGGCATAGTTTAGTACTAGGCTATCTGCAGACAGTGTATAGAATAGATTTAGAAACTTGCGCCTCTGTATAGTAGTGACACAGTGAAGAACCCCTACATAATAGCATTAGTTTACTGTGCCTCTGTCTAGTAGTGACACAGAGAAGACCCCTGCTGTAAACCTATGATCTCCCATCCACTTGTCAAGAATGCACATGAACAGTGTCAGTGAGGGTCTCTGCCTAACATGAACTGGGATCCTGTTCCACAGTATGGGAAGCCTCTTAGTGATGGATCTGTCCCTACAGTATGTCTTATTCATATGTGTGCTGAGGTTTAAATCTGTAGCTGTGCTTCTGATGGATTTGGATTGTATGAGGTGGAACATGTCCATCACTACCAGATTGGACATGGCCTACTACATCAGGCACAGATCACCCCTACGTAGGCAGTATGCTATGGAATAGAGCATGAGTTACGTTAGTGTGGCAGCATATGACAGTTGTTGCAGACCCTTGATCCTCCTGGTGATGTACTTATGGGGTCCCCCTAGCTGTTGCAAGTGCCAGGTGAGGTACATACCAAATGGGGCATAGTACACAGTCATGGGCCTGATAAGGGAGGAGTATAGGGGTACAATGACCCCTGTTGATGTGGATGTGAATCCCTTCATGATAAGGTGGGCAAGGTAGGAATTCCATCCAACCACTTTGGCAACGTGGGTGTCAAATGAGAGCTCAGCATTGCACAGTGTCACCAGGTCTCCGATTACTTTGTCTGTACTCAGTGGGTTGTTGTCTATGTGATAATATGTAGGTACCTTGTCCGTCCAAAAGGGTATGAGTATGCATTACGTGGCATGCAGTGTCAGGCCATGACTCTGGCACCAGTTGTTGGTGTCTGTGAGGCCTGTCAGTAGGATGTGTGAGTCAGCAGGTGTATCGCCTATGGCGCCTAGTATGCAGTCATCTTTGAACATTGTCAGCCACTACCCTCCCATGTCTGCTTCCACATCTGAGAATGATATGCCGAACATGAGCAGTCCCAGGACAGAGCCCTGTGGTACACCACATGTGACTGGCTCTGAGTCTGACATGGCACCAGTGAGGTTGACTATAGGGTTTCTATCCGTTAGCTGGTTTGCAACCCATCATGTGACATATGGAGTTACATGTCAGCTGTTGATCATGTCTATGATGGCAGAGTGCGGTATTGTGTCGAATGCTGTAGGCAAGTCCAGGTAGGCTGTATGGACTGCTGTGCCCTCAGCAATGGCTGTAGTGACTGATTTGAAAAGGTCAACCAGGTTCATAAGGCAGGATCTGCCCTCTACAAAGCCACACCGGGTGGGATCAAGTGTCTAGGTCCCCAATGTCTCTGTATATGGGTACCATAATGATCCTTTCCATAGTGTTGCAGACCAGGCTGGTTAAACTTATGGGGCGGTAGTTACCAGGGTCTGTAGAGGTGCCTCCTGTGTGGAGTGGGACTACTGTTGCTGTATGCCAGTGTCCAGGTACGGGTCTACTTCATTTCACTGAATCCCATTTCACTGAACTTTCACTTCACTGAAAGTTCATTACATCGACAAGCATTTTAGGTGGGGGGCTTCGCCCCACACACCCCCGATGTGGGGGGCTGTGCCCCCCACACCCCCCTACTATATATATCAACTCCAGGGTCGCACAACATTGGGGAAGGGGGCAAATGCTTGTCTATGTAATGAACTTTCAGTGAAGTGAAAGTTCAGTGAAATGGGATTCAGTGAAATGAAGTAGACCCCCAGGTACATATGCTGTAGTAAGGCCATGGCTGAATAGCATGTAATGTGCATGTGTAGCTCCTCTTGCAGTTCACGTAGCATGCAACCTGCAATACCGTTGGGTCCCACTGATGCTGTGTTTACAGCTCCGCTGAGGGTGGTTCCCAGCTGGACATCTGAGATGACAGGGAGGTTACAGTCAGCTGGGATAAGTAATTCCACATGTGTGGGTGAGGGAGGGGAGAAACCTGCACTGAACCTGTCTGCCAGACTGTTGGCATTATCTGTGTGTTCATTGTAGCGTATGTCACTGTGAACTAACTGTGAACACAACTGAGGGTTCCCACCCAGGTGTATAACATAGCAGAGGAAGGCCTTGTGGTTATCTATAGTGACCATAGCGATGTCCCCCTCATTGTTGGCCTTGCATGTTTGTATGACAAAACATATCTGTCTACTACTGCTGATGAGAGATGCTGTAGCTCTATGGAAGTATGCTCTGCTGTGCAGTAGCTACCTTCTGTTGTTATACAATTTGTTCAATGCTGGGGTCCACCAAACAGGATGCCTGCCCTTGGTGGAGAGGGTCATGGTTTCATTTGTGATTGCATGATCCATGCATTCTTGGAGATGTCTGTAGAAGCATATGTGAAGGTGTCTGCATTGTGGGAAGTGAATTACACTGGCCCAGTGGGCATTAAGGATACCATCTCAGTTATAAGACATGTAAAGTCGGCATGTGAGAGGTTTCCCACTGTAGTCTTTTGTGTTGTCGGGGAGGTGGGATATGTATATCCAGGAGGATTAGTCTGTGGGCAGATGTGACTAGTGAGGGGTATACATCCAGTGTGCAGCACATTGTCCCCATGTTTGTGATGATCAGGTCTAGTATATTATCTCTTGTTGTGGGAGAGGTGACTAACTGTTCCATTGCATTTGACATAGTGAATTCTGGGAACCTTTGGGCTAGGGTGTTTGGGGTAGAATAATGCACCCAGTGTATGTTAGGGTAGTCACAGTATTCCAATATAATGGTGTGTGGTGGGACATTCATATCCTCCAATGTCTACAGGAAAGCTGACTGTGGTCCCTGAGATTGGGGGGGGGGGTGGTCTGTAACATGCTACCAGTTGTATAGCAGGTTTGCCTACTGTTATCTGCACCTGGATGGTCTGTGATGCTTCATGTGTTGCTACTAACCTGGAGGTGTGTGTGTCCTCCATGAATATGGACACACCCCCTCCCTTTTTGTTTTGTCCCAAGTCCTGGGGCCAAAACGCATGATACAGGGTATAGCCTGGTACCGCTGGTGTGCTCTCAGGAGCCTTGAACCAGGTTCTCACTTACTGCACAGACATCGAGATTGGTAGAATATGTATGTACAGATATATGTAATACACACATACATATATAGATATCTGTAGAGACTTATACATATACAGATAGATCTGACTGACAACAGATATGTCTGTATATGACTATCTCTCACTCTGTGTCCCACCCCCTCACGCTCACCCTGTGTGTCTCTCTCTCTCTCACTCTCTCCCCCTCTCTCCCCACATCTATATGTATATATACATCTATATATACATATTATATAAACATATATACAAACAGATATATATCCATATACAGATATAAATATATCAATATATATATATATATATATATATATATATATATATATATATATAGACTGTGTGAGGCACATGTGTGCAGATGTCTTGCTACAGGTGCCTGGTGTCACAGGCATGGAGTGAACACCAGTGTGGATACTGGAGTACCATACCCCATTCAAAAACACTGATACCAGTAACCACCACATATGTACATGCCTGCCCACCACTGCATGTGTCAGGGGGGAACAGGGTTAACAAGTGTACAATAGGCTCCACATTGATATACACAGTGGCACACTTGTCCTGTAATACCTGTACATGGAATGTGTCAGCGGACATGGTGTGTCAGCTATGGACATGTAGGTCACTGTACCCCTCCACACCCCACAATGTTCTACACGGTATGTACCTCCCATGACACCTACAGATATGGTGAAGGACACAGACATATGCAAGTAACTGTGTCAATGCACTCAAACACCACAGAGCGCACACAGACTACCTACATAGAGGTTACCACTGCTGGATATACATAGTTCAGTCACACCCATGACAGTTGTCTACAAACCATGGTAACACCTCCAACATCCACAACACAAATTACCTATGTCTGTCGTCCTTGTCACTGCAGTATAGACCACATGGTGGAGGTACGGGACCCTCCCCACAGATATGACATACCCTGTAGTAGACTACACAGAATTAAGATGAAAGGTTCCCCATGAGTAGATGTCAGACATACCCCTGCTGAATGTTATGCTGATAGGTAATATGCCATATGAGTCACCCTGTTTAACTGTTTGTAAGGAGCAGGTACGATCATAATACGTGTCACAAGGGGCAGGGTAGCATAACAGTATGCCACTGTAGGCCCAGGGCCAAAAGCACACTACCTACCTAGGACACAATGCACACCCATGAACACATTGTAAATGGAATATGTGAGGTGGAATGAGTGTGCTAGTGACTGGGTGCATGTTGTGTACTGGTGTGATTGCTCACCATGACTGTCTGTCTGTCATGGTAGTGTGTGTCCTTGGTGTGAGGCCAGAGACAGGTGTGTGGGGTATTGCGATCAACACATACTACATTGCCATATGTTGTGCTGTGTTACCCTGTATGTCACTGTGGTGTAGGTAGGGTTATGGCAAGTAAGAGTAGTGTGCATTACCAGTGAAATATGTAACGTGCATTGTGTGCAGTGCATGGGCTGATAATGTTCCCCATACAGTACCTTGATTCAAACCCCACAGTGTGAGGTTGTGTATTGTACCTGAAACAGTGCGTTGACTGATGCAGTATACTAGTCTGTTGTATGGAGTGTACCAGGTACTGTTGCACAGTTGTCGGATGAGCACTGATATCTGGTCATGTACATGTGTATCCCTCAATAGACAGACAGATGCTATATATGGTGCCTAAGTTATATCACTGCAGTCAAGTATTATGTGTATTATGTGTGCTATCGTCTGCTGACAGATATTGCTGACATATTTCCCTTCTCCTTTTCAGGGCCATGGTTCACCAGCGGAACCCAGTCTACTCCGCTGCAGAGGAGGAGGAGATACACCAGAGCCTGGTGCGGGATTTCGCTGTACTCTTTTCCCGCACCAGCCAGAACCAGCAGGAGAGGGCTGCACTGTAGCAAGACCTGGTCCATCGGGTAAATGACATAGGCACACATAACCGGACATATGAGCAGGTACGCCATCACTGCAGTGATTTAATTAGAAATGTCCGTCAGCATGCATCGGATATCCACAGGCAGCAGCTTGCCACAGGTGGTGGGGTGGCTAGACATCCCCCCCTCACCAGACTGGAGGGACTACTCCTGAGTGTTGTGGCTCCAGCACAGCAGCAACAACAACAGCATACATGTGTAATGATGGAGGCTGGAGCCACACAGCAGCAGGACACAGAGCGTGCAGGTAACATGCCATGTGTATAGTTGACCATTCTGTACACTGTTAGGTTATGCATGTGTGGGGTGTGTCCCTGATTTGTAGCTGTAATCATGCCCACAGTATCAATGGCACAGTTGTGCCCACTGACGATAAATTTATCTTTTCTGCAGGTCCCTCTGGTGTAACAGCAAGGCAGCCTATCCATGCTGGTGAGTGTGTAATACCATTACCTTCACTACTCTGTATACTAATAGTAATAATAGGCTGAAGCAGTAGTGCTATGTGTTTGATTGCAGGTGTGTTTGTGTCTGTGGGTTGATATCTCATATACTGAGGTGTGTGCATGTGTGCATGTGCCCATGTGTGCATGTGTGCATGTGTGCATGTGTGCATGTGCACATGTGTGCATGTGCGCATGTGTGCATGTGCCCATGTGTGCATGTGCGCATGTGTGCATCAGTGGTGGCATTGTGTACACATTGTAAACTGTGTTTCCTGTCTTACTCCCACAGGTTCTGGTGCTGCTCTGGTGTCATGCAGCAAGGAACCTGAATCAGCTGCTGTGGATAGTGATGATGATACCTGTGTAATGACATAGGTAGGTGTGCCAGGGTCCATCATTGGTCAGCCAATTGACACTACACAGCTGTCGACCCCATCAATGCGCACAGTCATCCTGCCAATACATCCTTTGTCACCAATGTCCCTAGGTGATGGACAGGATACAGTGGGCATTGACCAGGGTAATGTGGTACCGGTGGCACATGCATCCCCACACTGCAGCCATGGCCAGGGCCCTGACATGGTACCACACAGACAGACGTCCATGGGTTCTCGTGGGAGCATCCGTGGGCGTACTGCCCCTGTCAGACGTGCCCACAGAGGTCTTTCAACACCAACTATGTTTCGGGCTGTAATGCAGGCACAGTCACGTATGGAACGGTACACCAGACAGGGTCTGTGGGAGCTGAGAGCATGTCACACAGCCATGAGTGACAGTATGCGTGATGTTGCAGCTGCCATCCGCAACTTCACTGAGGTCATTGACAGACATTGGGGGGACACATTAGATCTGTTCCACAACTATATGTCCATGAGCCAGGGCAATGGTGGATGGCTGAGGCATCGACGTGGCCGTATGCCAGCAACAGTAGCAGCTGGCAGCCATCGTGGACGACAACAGGGCCGTGGCCGCTCACATAGTGCCAGCAGCAGCCCCAGCAATGCTGGGTCTGTGCTGTCATCGGACCACCCCAGGAGACCATGTGCACGTGGTGCTGGACAGTCCCAACAGGGACCTGTCTCCAGTCAACAAACACCTGCTTCTGATGACAGAACCCAGTCTGGCTTGGTACCTGATATGGTCCGTAGCACCCCTGCCAGGCACAGGTACCGTGTTCGTGGCCACAGACAGTGATCTGTATGACCTGGCAGGTACAGTCTGTGGCTGTCCACAAACACCTGTATATGGCAGCCATGAGGTGGGACTGTGTGCATTCATACATACATGCAAAGTGATAACACCTAGGGCTACCGCATACATGCACAACACCTAGGGCTACCGCATACATGCACACACTGCATCAACATTGCCCCATCTTGTACTGCTGTCCCTCACCAACACACACACACAGACATGTCAATTGGTTGTATCAGTGGCAGACTCAGGCATACCAGGTACACACCCTGTGCATATGATGAAACTGTGCCACCTCCTGCAATCTGTAAAATTGGTGCAGGAACAGGTTAACATGGTGCTGGTGCACAGGGTGACTACATAGACGTATTGTAATAGTATGATGTTGATAACAGTACAGTGTAATTATAGCATTGTGGGTATATACCAGCATGCCTGATGCAGTTGCAGTATGAATGTCATTGTATTGTTTTGTACACCCATAGTAATTACCACAGTGTTCTGTCTGCACATCTTTGCATACTGATGGTGAGGCTGTGAAGGGATGGCCACCTACATAGGTAGCACAGGGGATACAACAATGTACATATTGATACTCAATGATGGCCATGTCAACTGCGAGTTGCATGCTGTCCACACACGACTCTGCAATGCAGATGTTTCAGGATGTTGACATCTGTGCGGTACTACACAACAGGTTCAAGGCTCACAAGAGCACACTAGCACTACAAGGTCACACCTCATAATATGCATAACAGCACCAAAACACAGAACTATGACAGGAGGGAGAGTGTCCATACATGTCAAGGATACTGTGGTGTCAGGACAGGTAGCATACATCATACTAAGTCTGGAACTGCTGAGTCTGTTATTTGACATGTGTATTATTACAGGTATGAGCACTTGGGTATCAGGCCAGTTATTCAACATTACGAAGGTACGTGGTCCATACACTTGTGGGGGGTGCAGCTGGACCCAGCCCGTCTGACCTGGGAATGTCTGGGTACTGGCTTAGAGTGCCTGCATATATGCACTGTTACATACTGGAAGTCGTACACCTTGTTTGTTGTAGCATAGTCTACATACAGGCCTGCTGACTGTAGCTTTGTTTGTATGCATGTTTGCCTGTTATTTTCCTGAAACACTGATTCCACCTGCAGTGCAGATATACAGTGCCTCTGTGGATCCCTAGTGACATCTGTGTTGCTTACTGTACTGCTGTCCATGTGTCACTTGACAGAACACCACTGTTTGTCCTGTTTGCATGTAGCTTGCCTGTAACACATTGCATATGACTTACCTCACATTTGCTCAAGACAGCATTCAGATATGCCAGCACTAACAAATCAGGAGCACTACACCCTCACATAGTCACCTTGAGTACCTTGTTCCCCATTGGCCCTATGTGTCATTACTTAGTATGGGAGTCCCAATGCTATAGTAGCATGTGCAAAGGTCACCTGTCGATCTACTCTCAGGTCCAGTTGGTGAATCTGTGAGTCACGTAGCAATGTTACAGCTGCCTCATGTACACAGACAACCCTCTCCCCTTCCCATACATGTACAACACATGTGAGAGATGCAACCACATAGCCAAACTGGGGGCTAAACTCTGTTTACACAGCACTGGCATTCCCTGTCAGTTGGAGTGGGATACTACAGTGAGTACAGTACCAGTCTCCCATAGATCTGCCATGACCACAATCCAAACACAGACACACACAGGTACATTATTGAGCTCTCAGAATAGCATCCTGCCTGAGCAGCTGACACCTGCAAAGCAGACACACAAGCAAACATTACGCCAGAGCAGAGCACATGCAACACATAGCTCACAAAGCCTGTGTGCCAGTGTCAGGCCATATGGCTAGACAACACACCTGCTACGGTTGTATGAAGTACCTCTATTGTCACGTACACGGTGGTCCTGCTCCCAGGCTGAACAAGGTGACGGTCATGCTGAGCTGCCCGTCGGGCACTATGATCCATCACATAACACAAGCAAAGCAGTCACTCCAAGGCATGTAGATGTATGACTCAGTCATTGTCTGTGCCAGTGTGTATGACCTCTGACACACCTCCCTGGACTACATGTTAGGGGACATAGAGGGGCTTTCTGAGCTTGTGGCACAGGCTGGTATGACCCTGGCCTTGAGTAGCATCTCACCCTCACCATGAATGCTGCCACAATATGTAGACAGGATCATCGGTTTCTGCACTTAACGTATCTTTCAGTGACATCCAAAGGGGATTCAATGCCTGTCATGTGGGATTACATGCTGGACATGCCACATTGCTTTGCTTAGGACAGCTTGCACCTGTCACCCATGGCCCGCTGTATATTGGCAGAGGCTGTTGCTACACACATAGTGCCTTTGTATGCATGGCTGACATTACATAGCCACCTACACAGGTATCACATGGGATGGGACACTAATAGCAATGCTACTCAACAGCAGCAGTGTAAACCTCAAGATTCATGCAGTGGAAACTGTCCTTCGCATGGGGTACAGCAATATCCGTGCAGTAACAGACTCCTGGTACAAGGCTCCCAGGAGCACACCATCAGTGCCAGGTCATTCCTGATACCATGCTTGTCATCCCCTACACATGCACCAAAACAGAACAGGGGGATGTATCCAAAGGCACCTCAGATACACACACACCCAGGTTGGTGGCACTGCACAAAGCATCAGAGCCTCTCCATGTGCAACACACAGTGGGTTAGACTGCCTTCAGGTTCATAGCCTGGCACACACCACACTCCCATACCCAGGAAACCCACTTGGCCTTCCTGACAACACTGGGAATATGATGGTCTCTACACACACCATTATATGGTTGTACTGCAACTACCCAAACATACAGTGTGAGCATTATTCTAGCTGCAAGACCCTATCTGAAGGTTTCTTATCATTCATTCCCTGCATTGCTATGGAACAACTTGTTACCACTCCCACAAGTGGTGACAACATGCTGCACCTGTTCATCACCAACATGTGGACTATATGCTCCAGACCAATCATGTATCCCTTGCTGGTGGGATGACACCATCTACAACCCACACTGTATAGTCACATACCACATGCAGCCCCTGCACAGAACACCACAGTCATACAGTTGTCTGATGCATATTCCATGTATTCACATGAGGCAGGCTTCGGACATGGGAACTCATGCAGTTCACAGGTACATATGTGTAGGTGGCATACACATACATCATGTGTGCATTGACATTACTGATATAATGTATGTCGTGCAATATTGGGAACAACACCCCACACACATGGACAAACTGTGTGACAAAAATACACATGGCATTTGTAGGATACAAACCCCTACTTAACTATGTTAGATCACTTGTGAGAGTCGCAGTAGCAGAGTGTACTATTTGCATTACTGGGAGGATTGGTTTCTCCTGCTGTACTTATAGGGTGCTGACATCATCAGTGTTTACACAGTGGAATATGCAGCATGTTTTGTGTAGTAATAGTTGCCAAAAGGGACATTTCTCATACACATGGGATTGCACACACTACTCCCCCACACACACTGGGCACTTGCAGGATTCAAACCCCTACCTAATTCTGTTATGACACTACTGAGAGGTGCATTAGCAGAGCATGCTATTTGCATTACTGGGAGGATTGCTTTCTCCTGCTGTACTTATAGGGTGCTGACATCATCAGTGTTTACACAGTGGAATATGCAGCATGTTTTGTGTAGTAATAGTTGCCAAAAGGGACATTTTTCATACACATGGGATTGCGCACACTACTCCCCCACACACAGTCACACACACACTGGGCATTTGAAGGATTCAAACCCCTACCTAACTATGCTATGACACTTGTGAGAGACACATTAGCAGATCGCGCTATTTGCATTACTGGGGGGATTGCTTTCTCCTGCTGTACTTATAGGGTGCTGACATCATCAGTGTTTACACAGTGGAATATGCAGCATGTTTTGTGTAGTAATAGTTGCCAAAAGGGACATTTCTCATACACATGGGATTGCACACACTACTCCCCCACACACAGTCACACACACACTGGGCACTTGCAGGATTCAAACCCCTACCTATGTTATGACACTAGTGAGAGGCGCATTAGCAGAGCATGCTATTTACATTACTGGGGGGATTGCTTTCTCCTGCTGTACTTATAGGGTGCTGACATCATCAGTGTTTACACAGTGGAATATGCAGCATGTTTTGTGTAGTAATAGTTGCCAAAAGGGACATTTCTCATACACATGGGATTGCACACACTACTCCCCCAGACACAGTCACACACACACTGGGCACTTGCTGGATTCAAATCCCTACCTAATTATGTTATGACACTAGTGAGACACGCATTAGCAGAGCGTGCTTTTTGCATTACTGGGGGGATTGCTTTCTCCTGCTGTACTTATAGGGTGCTGACATCATCAGTGTTTACACAGTGGAATATGCAGCATGTGTTGTGTAGTAATAGTTGCCAAAAGGGACATTTCTCATACACATGGAATTGCACACACTACTCCCCCACACACAGTCACACACACACACTGAGCACTTGCAGGATTCAAACCCCTACCTATGTTATGACACTTGTTAGAGACGCAGTAGCGGAGCACACTATTCACATTACTGGGTATAATTTCTGCTCCTGACATATGTATAGTGTGCTGACATCGTTATGGATGAAGAGGTATGTACATCTGTTACTATCCATCAGTAAGGGGGAAAGCATATCTATGCATTAACTTTGCACAGGCACAGTGGCCTACTGTACTGTGGAGACAGACACCAAATACACTGTGGATAGCCTTCTGTATTCCCTAGGGACAACAGTCAGGTATTGCACTCTACGGCCATATGTTTACCTGTCAGATGCAAGTATCTGTTGCTCATATACTGTTTGTGGGTCTTTATTGCCATAGCCTTCCCTATCTCTATAAACAAAGTGTGTACTGTGGGAGATGTTTGCATATGAGTGGGATCCAGTACTTTACTTATGTCTCTGTTGTAACTTCACTGTGTGCACTGGGCAGATGTCTGTATTGTGGGAGGTTCCTGTGTTAACACATAGAAATACCAGATATGTGTGTGCAACTGCTGAACTGTGACATGGCCTAAGTGTGTGAGCATGCCAAGTTCACAGTTTGTATGGCTTCTTGACTGCCACATATCATTTATCTAAGTGTGCGAGCATGCCCAGTGTGACCTTTCCTTATGTTTGGATCTGTGGACCACCACATTTCTGTTTGTGTGTGGACGCCATCTATATATCACATGTACAGTTGAGTGTTGGACATCAGGTTGTGTTCTTACTGCCCAACTGCTGTGTGTCTGAACCTAACAGGCATTATGCTGTGCCTGCAGGGTCGCCATGGGATAGTTTGCATACAGTTGTCATCATCCTTTCCTGCTGACCAAACAGTTGTATTGTTGTATAGTGTACTGGTGCAAAACTTTCACTGTGGTGGACAGTATAATCGGTTTCAGTCCTATCACTGCTTGTAATGTTTATAGTGAGCACACCAGACTGGTTGAGGGCTAGTTGTGCAGATATGACCATGTTGCATTTTGTTCAGATATGGACAGCTTAGTACATGATTGTCTGACATTGTTAATGTATTCCACAACTTGTGTGGACAGTGACAAACAATGGCCATGTGCCCTAGTCCATTTGTAATGCTAGTCAGAGAGTGTTTGTCCTTCAACACACATTTACTGGTGTTTGCCATGACATATGTCATGGTTAGTGTGCTGTGCCTCTGTCTACCTGTGACATACAGGTGATAGTAGAAAAACAAACTGCAAAAAGATCCAAAATCACACAAGGAATGCTGAGAACAAATCACTTTATGACGCATGAAAGAAGAGATACATGAGAATCACTCAAAACAAAAGATGAGAGGTTTAAAACACCTCTTACTACTTGCGGGCATTCTTGCCCTGTCTCAACGGACTGTCGTACTTGCGTTTCACTGACGAAGTCTCTAGCTTCATCGATAATGGTTCCCTCTTGTTTAAAGAGTCCTGCACACGTTCCGGTTTCTCTAACTGAAACCGCTTCTCTGTGAAGTTTAAAGTCGACTGATGCGTTTTTTTATTAACATGCTGCACATCCGATACTAAGTTCAAGGCAGTAGTTGATGAGGTATCCATAGCGGACGTCATTACGGCGTCAGTGTTAACGCTACTAGAAGAGGCAATGGTTACAGACTCAGAAGGAGTTAAAGTGACAGTGTCTGTTTGTATAGAATTGGCCAACAGTCAGATTTGAATCAAGGGGCTGAAATGCATCTAGCCCCTAATAGAAGTACCAGCAAAAGTTTTTGCATTATGATTTTTGTTGGATGTTACCATAGTTGATTCTCTTGGGTCATTCCTGGGCCAAGAGAAGATGTGACCTACTCTGAAATCATTAATGTCTCGAGAAAGTTTTCTTTTCTTAACTAGCTCAAGCTTGTCATCTAATTCACGAAATTTACTGAATAGATGGTTATATTTGGATGACATCTTTGAAAAACATACAAGTGATTTCAGTTCTTCATCTAATTTAATAATTTCAGTCTTCAAATCTTGTTCAACAGACATAAAATATTCATTCATTAGTGACATATAGTCTAAGCTTAGCTTCAAGTTCATTTGCTGCCACCTTTTGAGGAGTTCAGGGTACACATTCCCATGATGGCATTTTCAATATTCTTAGTCCACGAGGGACTATCCCCATTTTAAGGTATGCAGAGAAGCTAAACCTCTGCCACTGAAAACGCTTGTATGAACCAACTTTACGTTCAAGCAATGCAATTTTATAGTTAAAAGTATCAATGTCACCTTTAGAAGAGTTGTCCAAAGTAACCTGCGTTCCATTTTCAGGAGCCATGACAGGAACAAAGTCCAACAAAGGATTAACTTCTTGTGAAAACAACGAATGTAGTGATTCCATATTTCGAAAAAAAGGTAACAGGCTGCAAGAAAGGCTACCAAATATAGTTACTCAACAGTCCAGCAGAGTAATACTAATGGTAGAAAAACAAACTGCAAAAAGATCCAAAATCACACAAGGAATGCTGAGAACAAATCACTTTATGACGCATGAAAGAAGAGATACATGAGAATCACTCAAAACAAAAGATGAGAGGTTTAAAACACCTCTTACTACTTGCGGGCATTCTTGCCCTGTCTCAACGGACTGTCGTACTTGCGTTTCACTGACGAAGTCTCTAGCTTCATCGATAATAGTTCCCTCTTGTTTAAAGAGTCCTGCACACATTCCGGTTTCTCTAACTGAAACTGCTTCTCTGTGAAGTTTAAAGTCGACTGATGCGTTTTTTTATTAACATGCTGCACATCCGATACTAAGTTCAAGGCAGCAGTTGATGAGGTATCCATAGCGGACGTCATTACGGCGTCAGTGTTAACGCTACTAGAAGAGGCAATGGTTACAGACTCAGAAGGAGTTAAAGTGACAGTGTCTGTTTGTATAGAATTGGCGCCAACAGTCAGATTTGAATCAAGGGGCTGAAATGCATCTAGCGCCCTAATAGAAGTACCAGCAAAAGTTTTTGCATTATGATTTTTGTTGGATGTTACCATAGTTGATTCTCTTGGGTCATTCCTGGGCCAAGAGAAGATGTGACCCACTCTGAAATCATTAATGTCTCGAGAAAGTTTTCTTTTCTTAACTAGCTCAAGCTTGTCATCTAATTCACGAAATTTACTGAATAGATGGTTATATTTGGATGACATCTCTGAAAAACATACAAGTGATTTCAGTTCTTCATCTAATTTAATAATTTCAGTCTTCAAATCTTGTTCAACAGACATAAAATATTCATTCATTAGTGACATATAGTCTAAGCTTAGCTTCAAGTTCATTTGCTGCCACCTTTTGAGGAGTTCAGGGTACACATTCCCATACGATGGCATTTTCAATATTCTTAGTCCACGAGGGACTATCCCCATTTTAAGGTATGCAGAGAAGCTAAACCTCTGCCACTGAAAACGCTGCAGTGTCGGGGGGGCAGCACTCTCCTGGGATAGATATTTGGCAGTTAGGTGCTGGTGGGGAGTTTGCAAAGAATCTGTTAGGTAGGATGTTGGCAGTGTGCGTGGGTTTGGTGTATTGTTTGTGATATTAGAGTGCTGCAGAGCATATCTGTGGATTATCACCATGGTTCCTACCATCAGGTAGGACAGCTGTGTAATAATCCTTTGTGTCCTGCACAATTTGTATCATCATAGGTTCATAGGTTCATACTAGGCTATCTGCCCTGGCCTTGTTTGAGCATGGACAGACTGTGTGTGGGTCTCAACACCCCTTGCAATGTGCATATTATGCCCATGTAGGGTTTACTTTCCTAGATGTGACACAGGGATGGCCCCCAGTGTACACCTACTATCTCCCATGCACTTCAACGGATTTCTCTTGTTGAGTTTGTGTGTGTAGCTCAGCCTATCATGGACTGGGATTCTGTTCCAGAGTGTCCTGAGCCTCTGTGTTATGGATCTGTCCCTCCAGCACATCCTATTTAATCTATGTGTAGAGGTTCAGATATCTGACTGTGGTGTGTCTGCTGGATTTGGGGTTTCTGCAGTGGAGCATGTCCATTCATTCTGGATTGGACATGGCCTTGTACATCAGGCATACATCACCTCTGACTGTGCAGTATGCTTCTGAATTGGGCTGTGGTTTCTTCAGCCAGGCTGCAGATGTCCAATGTTTGGACCCTTTATTCTGTTGGTGGGGAACATTTGGGGTCTTTCTGACTGCTGCATGTGTAAGGTAAGGTACATGCGAACTGGGGCATAGTTGTCACGTATGGGCCTGATAAGGGAAGGGCATGGGGGCACAGTGACCTCTGTAGCTCTACATGTGCATCCTTTCATATTAAGGTTGGCAATATAGCAGGTCTTCCTGGCCACCTTGGCAATGTGTGTGTCACATGACAGGTTACCATCCACTTGTGTCCCTAGGTCCATGATTACTTCTTCCATACATAATGGATTGCCACCTATGTCATACTTTGTGTGTGCCTTGTTTGGTATTTGTTGGACATTCATACTCTGAACTGTCTTCAGGAAGGCTGGCTGGCGTACCTGGGTTTGTGTGTGGGGTCTGTAGCAGGCTTCAAACAGGTACACAGTTTGAGACAGTGTTACTTGCTCGTGGATAGTCCATGCTGCTTCTTGCTGTGGTACCAACCTGGGGATGTGGTTATTCTTGATAATTACTGGTAGCCACACTCCTATTGTCATGTGTTCCATGTTTTGGTGCTGTACAGCATGGTATGAGGCATAACCTGGTAGCATTAGGGTGCTCGTCTGGGCCTTGGCCAGGTTTCTGTTACAGAACACATATTACCATTCTCCATGCTGTGGTGGGTTTGGTCTGCATGCACCTTGCAGGTTAGACGTCTGGCATTGGGTAGCATTACGTCCAGGTTATTATCCCTTGTGCTACCTATGTTGGTGGGTTTGTGTTTCCAGACTTACCTACTCCAGGCACAGTGGGGGTAACAGCAGCCTTTGCCAGTATCTACACAGTCAGGTGTGCTGGGTGTGTGCCATCCCTAGCAGGTGGGGCATCATGTCTTGCTCGGCATGTCAGCCCAGGCTGTCAGCCATGTGTTCCCCCTTGCTAACAGCAATACCTCAGCCAATTATTGTACTTGATCTTGTTGTCTTCATAGTGTGGCATCATGCTTGGTGAGGGTGAGATGTTAGGTTGGGTCTTCATGTTTCAATATACTAGATGGTGTTACATTGCTTAACACATGGCAATCATGCCTCAGGTGGTGCTGCAGGGCTGCCTCTGTCGGATGCACATACTACACTCCCTGTACATGTTTGAGAGCAGGTTATGTCATGTTAGGCATCCCTGTTACTATATGAGTGAGTCAGAGGGGTATCATTCCCAGGGTTCCTACTGAGCCAGTGTATGTGCTATGTGTTGCCTGTTTGCCAAAGCCAGGGCATACTGGGCACACCTCCTTCTGCCTACTGGGGAAGGCTCAGGTTGTTCCTCCTCTGAGTCACACTCTGCCTGTGATGGCCTTGGCAATGGTGGGGGGCTGTTTGTCCTGGCCCTATGCTGGTCCTACTGCAGTTGTTTTCACAGGATCATATTATGTAGCATAGCACATACCATGACAATTTGGGTACATGCAGTTGGTGAGTACTGCAAGGCTCCACCAGATGTGTCCAGGCACCAGAACCGTGACTTGAGCAGCCCAAACACATGCTCTATTACATTACATGTTTGTGCGTGTGCCTCATTATGGCGTTCCTGTTCAGGTGTGTGCGCGTTTCTGATGGGTGTCATCAGCCACGGCTCCAGTGCATAACCTGCATCCCCCACTAGGTGTCCATGTGGGATGTTCCTATTGACAAATGTCTGGTACAGCTGCGTCAAATGCCAGATGTGGGAATCATGGTAGCTCCCAGGGCAGCCAGCACACACATTCATTATTATGCCCTGGGTGTCACACACGACCTGGCAGTTGATGGAGGGGAAGCCCTTGCGGTTAATGTAGGCCCTACCCCGCTCACCGGCTGGTGCTTTGATGCGTATGTGTGTGCAGTCTATTGCACCCACTACCTCTGGGTATTCCGCTATTTGCTGGAAGAGACGCATATTGCTGGCCAATACCTCACGGGCATTGGGGAAATATACATGATCACCGACATGTGCTGACATGGCATCCAGGAACTGGTGCAGTACCCTGGAGGCTGATGCCTGTGATATCCCCATCATATCACCAGTTGGTCTCTGGAAGGTACCTGTTGCTAGTATTCTTAGGCCAACACATACCTTGGTTTCCACTGGGATGGGTTCCCCTCTGTTGGTTCTGTGTGTGAGGCGTGGCCTGCACAGCTCAACAATTTGCTGCAGGAGGTCTCTGTCCACTCTATAGCGCTCCACTATCTCCAGCTCATGTAACCCCTGGTAGGTGACCCTGGGCCTGTACACTCTTCTCCGTCTCCTCACTGTGGGTTGTATGGCAGCATTTCCATTGTCACCACCCTCAGCAAGTCTCCAATGTCTCCTTATGACAGCTATGGCAGCCCCTAGCATGTTTGGTCTGAGTGCAGCTTTTTCAGTTTTTACTTCTACTAGCTTACTCCTGTCTTGCAGTGTCTCTTGAGAGAAACATACTGCAATGCTGTTTGCAGTGTTTTAAGTGCTGGGCTGGGCTTGTATTCTGCCTGTGTAATTGCCTGCTTCTAATTGTTTTCACCTGCTACCTCTACAAGTATTCCCTGCTAGTTTCCTACTATTTCTTCTGCTTCCTTTTCCTCTCTGTTTCCTCAGGGGGAGCAGCGCGCATACCAGCGAAAACACGCTCACAGTGGCTATCACATGCGCACACATGCTTACATGGACTAGAATCTGCTTATTCAGGTTAAAACGCGTGCACACCAGCGCAAACAGGTTTACAGATCTTTAAACAGACTCCTACATGCTTCCTCTGTGTTACACGTGTGCACTCTGTCTCACTCGCGGCTCCCAGCGCGCACACGCGCGCATGCACGTACAGCAAGAAACTTTTGTGTTGGCCACAGTGTACACCTTCCATTTCTTGACTTTCCCATGCTTATCTGTTGACACTCCTCTTTTTCTGCTGTGTGGTTGATATGTTTCACATACCACTTTGCTCCAATGAGCTTGATTTCTTCCTGACATTCCCCCCTGTGATGTCACCTATCTCCTACTCTGTTACTCCCCCTTATCTAACTCTTACACTACACGGACTGTGCTCATTTGCTATGTGACATTGTGATTCACTATCCTACCATTCATTTACATAGGATTGCCTACTAATGCTTAGTTACATGTCTTACACTCAGCTTCCCCCCTTAGCAACCACTAGACAGTGGCCATGTTGTTTTTGGTCTGCTAGTCCCTGCATTACAAATCCATGCATTACATAAAACCCACATTTGTGGGTTTCAAACCTTCATTTTTCAGTTTTATATAGCGCAGCCCATTTGCGCGGGGCTGCGCTGTGTTTAAACATCGCCTATCTCCGAAAAAAAAAAAATCTTTTTTTTCATGTTTGCATCGGTTTACCATGCCAATGGCCACATATTTGGCCATTGGCATGCTGTCTGTAACATTTGCACACTTTATTTGGAGCTGTCATGGCTCTGTTGTGTTATTTGCAGTAACGTACTCAGTTGTCAACTGAGTACATTTCTGCAACTAACACGACTCTTACACGGGCTGGTTTCAGCTTCGTGGATCGCTAATCTACCTCATTTGCATGCCTTTCGGCTGCAAGTGGTGTGATTAGCATATCCACGCCCAGCCCATGTAAGAGTCGTTTTAGCTTTCTCTTACACGGGATTTCAGGCTGTTCCTGGATCATGATGGCTGCATGGAGTCTTACACAGCTCTTAGACTCCATGCAAGCCATCGTGAATCCTGCCCATGGTCTATATTCAGTAATATTCTAAATGAATAGCCTAGAAATCATAAATCCTCTTTGGGGTATATAGCATGGTGCTTCTTGACCATGAAACTTAACTCACTCGACAGTGCTTGGGCTTAGCTGACTATGCTTATTAATGGTCTTTTGAACTGCATGTCTAGTATATACCTATGAACATAGCAACCTAATATATAATTGCCAAGTATGTTACAAATAGAATATATATGCAGACAAAACATCAGTTTATTGCTGAATGTATTTCTATAAGCCATCTCATTTGAATGTTATTATATGGTCATAATATATACCACTGACCACACCAATTTCCATACTACCATGATTGTGATACAGATTATCTCTGAAATGCACATACCCTGTATGTCAACACTGACTGCATAGCTTAGCTTTACACACTGTCCTATTTTTCCTTTCTGAATACCACCTACTGTGTTTTATGTCCTGTAAGAGTACCAACTCTATACTCACATAAAAGGCACCTGCAAACAAACATTTAATTGTTTATTTAAATATGTAATGAAACCAACAAATAGATGTGTGCTGTACTCTCCAAGGTACAATGAAATAGACCTGACCTCTGTTTGAAATAATTTATTTTTCCCCTTATTTATTTATTCAGCTGTTTGTTTAACTGTTTGTGCACTTATTAATTGCAGCTTGATAGCCATGTAAGTGGAAGGCTGACGGAGCCTTTTGAGTCACAACCTGAGCTCCATGGTGCAAGACATAAACAAAAAATTGTAAATAAAATAAAGAATTATACTACTTTTAGAAGGAATGTTAAAATGTTGGTCAAAATGCAGAAGTGGAACTCAAGCAAGATGATAGTTGAAAAAAATATAAGAAATGGAAATGAGGTCAAATTATAACTACAACTTTGCAGACAATAATATGTGCATGTATGTACATATGTGAAATGTATAAATATAAATAAGCTGTTTAATAGACTGGCTATGTCAAGCATAGACTGATCTCTAAATTTTATTTATTTTGTTAGTTTTATGTGTAATGGTGTTCCATGAACTAATGAGTGCATATTATAGATGTTTTTCATTGTCGTCAACAAAATATCACACTTGATTTCACTTGCAGTCTACATTGTTTCACTTTAAACTTGATACATTACATCAAAAATATCTGTCTATGCCTAGATATGATAGTTATGAAACAGTCAAATAAATAAAACTATGACTACACATGGAACCTGTGTGTCTGCTTGCTTGCTTATTTTATTTATTTATATATCTTTAGCCCGTGATAACAGTAAACTTGTCTCTTGCCTGTTCCTGGACCTCTCCAAAGCCTTGACACTGTCTCCCACCCTCTTCTCTTGGCCAAACTAATTAACCTAAACTTCTCTCCTCCTACAGTCTCCTGGTTCTCAAGCTACCTCTCACACCACCAGCAATCAGTCAAATGGCTCTCTGCTCATCTGCCCCCTCACTGTGGAAATGGGAGACCCCCAAGGATCGATCCTTGGCCCACTACTCTTCAATATTTTTACTAATTTACTACACACCTCTTGCCCCCAGTCATCAATTGTCCAATATGCTGATGACTCTACTGTCATCACCATTGCAGACAATCCATCAGACCTCCACACTACTACCCAAACATCTTTCAACACCATAGAGACATGGCTCAGTGACAACATATTAATTCTCAACCCTAAGAAAACCAAGCTCTTACTCTTTCCCCCCAAGAACCTCTCTCATCTCAAATCTACTTTTATTATTCTATCAAGGAATGACACAATCATCACAGTCGAACCAAGCACAAAACTACTAAGAGTCATAATAGAGGATCAGCTTCTACATTTGACTAACGTATCAAAAAGACTCACCAGAAACTCGGACACCTTTGCCGCAACTATTATATAGCTGTCATTTCCTCACAAATCTGAACTCCACACTACTCACCAAACTTGAAACTACCTATAATATGGTGGCCAGATTCTCTGCAAACTAAACATATGTCTCACCACTGCATATCCCTTAAGCAACTAGAATGGCTAGAATTTCCCTACCTGCTCCTACTACTTCAACTACAGTTTATCTACTCCATCCTATACCTGCCCTCCTTCTGTCCCAGCCTCTGACCAAGAACTGCTACAGATTTATAAACCCAAGACTAAAACAGGTTGTCTACTCTATAATTACAACCACCATATTCTGGAACCAACTACCCCTAGAAATTAGGTCCCTTAACCACCCATAACAATTCAAAAAAGCCACTCAAGAATACCTTAAGAAAAACTGGTCTTGCCACTGCACTCATCCCCCCTGACTCTCTTTCTCCTATGTATTCAAGACCCATCTCTCCCCTGCCCAACTTACCTTTACCCTCCCACAACTTCCCTTTCATACCCCTTCCTCCATTGTCTAATTTTCTACCTGCACCTCTCCTCTAACATCTTCCTTTCCTCTACTACTTTCCCTTCTCTCAACCTCCCATCTCTCATCTCTTCTTCTCAGTAATTTTCTCCTACCCCCATTATTATTCAGTGGTAATACACTATAAACATGGTTATTCTGTTGATTCTATTTTTTTAAGCTATCCTTATCACCTGTCACTGTCTCTCCTCTCTTCCATCTCTTGCCAGGGTTATCCTAGTTTAACATCTAGAACCCCCTGCATTGTACCTCTGAGTGTATATCTTAAGTATTTTTATGTTTGGTTTACCAAGTCCATTTCTGATGTGCATTATCTTTTCAAATTGTTTGTCTCACAATAGTGCTTCTTGGTTTCTTAACATCAGTTCACTACCGCTGTAAACTGTATATAAATGTTTTTGTAACTTTTTATGTACTTCGGAATGTATCATCTTTTTTATGTGTATGTAACTTGAACTGTATTTTAAGTTTCTGTATCTGATTTATATTATCTCACTGTGGAGCTTTTCTCCCTGGTCTCCACTGAAAATGAGCCACATGCTCAGTCAGATCAACCCGGTCAACAAATGTAAAATAAATAAATTTTGTAAAAATAAATAAAACTGAAATTTCATATGGACTATGTATGTCTGTTTACTTATTTACATATGTATAAAGTTGTACTGGCTAGTGATAATTAGACACAAAAAGGTCTGTCTAGTGTATAGGAATATACAAGCAATAAAAGACATTTATTTCTTGCGATTTCATGACATTTCAGTTATAATTGAAGGCATACCTCTCACCCTTATAGTGCAGAGAGTAAAGCCTTGGCAGAAACATTTAAATAGCTAAAGTAGTTACCAAAGTCCAAGATAAAAGAGTAGAGGACAGTAACTTTACTCAAAAGTGTTACACAACAGCATTACAGTACAAGTAGAAAACAGAGTCCGTATGATTTGAACATGGCTAGTTACTCCCCAGAAAATACCCTCATTGTTGCTAAAGCATGAGTCCTCACTGCATTTTCCAGAGCTAAACACACTACAGCAATGAGCCCTGATAACATCCAGGGATACCTCCTATATAGTTTGAAAAATGACACCTCAGGCCCACTAGAATGTCTGTTCAGTCACAGCCTCCAGACAGGCTTCATCCCTAGAGTGCAACTGTCATCCCTCTACATAAAGGTGGACAATCAACAGACCCAGAGAACTACAGACCCATAAGCTGGACTAGTCTTATATGCAAGGCCATGGAAAAAGTTATCATGGATCTAATAAATACATAGAGAATCTTCAAACACTGGATCCATCCCAGTTTGGTTTTATCAATGGCAGGTCACACCTAATAAACCCAGTGGACTACTGTGAGAAGTCCACTTGAGCCATGGATGATTAGCAAAAAAGTACATACTCAACCTGGTAAAGGCATTCAACACACTATCTCACTTAGGTATTATACACAAACTTAAAAATGTAGACATAAATCCTTATGTAACCCAATGGATAGTCAAATGGCTCATGGAGAGGACACGTGAAGTTAGGGTAGGGAATCCACCTCCACAACTACACCTGCTACGAGTGGTGTTCCACAGGACTCACATTTAGACCTCTCCTGTTTGGAATACACTTCTCTGAAGATATAGAAAATATAGAGGGTCTATGGGTGACCAAATCTGCAGATTACTGCAAGTTGGGTACAATGACTGATTCCTCCAGAGATGTATATCCTTGAGGAGTGTCTGACAGCCAAGTAACTAGTGCCAGAAACATAGCCTAATTCTCAATGCCAAAAAATGCACATTTATACCCTTTGGAAAGTTGACCACCCCTGCAAATTTCAACATTGATAACACTGTCCTAACAGTAGACCCAGTGGTAAGGGACTTGAGAACTCAGGTTGACAGTAACCTGAACTTTGATCACCATGTGTCCACAGTGGTGAGAAAATCCTTCTTTGTGGGGGCAAGTTGTAAGTTATAGCATGGCATCCAGATCTAATGAGATTGTAATCCCACTATACTTAGCCCTGATTAGACAAATAATCAGGTATATTGCACTCTTCAGCATGTACCTGACCAGGCATTTCCAACAACTATAGTGGTCTCAGAGAAGTCTCATTAAAAGAATATAGGGTGTAAAAAACATGCCTTATGTGGAAAACCCCAAACTCCTGTCCCTGTACTCAGTCTCCTACAGACTACCAAGGGGCAATCTATACCTAGCCTACAAGGCCTTCTCAGATCCAGCCTTAATGGATATGCTACACATTCACAAAACAAACAGCACAAGAATAACACAGTCTAAGGATCTAAACATCATCTGTGGCATAAGTAAAACATGTTGGAGGAACAGGCTTGTGTTTTTACCCTTTTCTGGAAAACATACTCCATTTATGTGAAACAGAGCTCTTCTTTAAGCTTATTTAAATAACATTTGAACCAATGGATGGGAAATCATAAATTCACCCCTGCTTTTCATCTGTGGCCTTTATGGACAACAGCAGCTTATAGATGCTCTAAGGCACAGGCATACACCAAAGTCTTTCTAGTCCTTAAGCATTGACAACTATGAAAACTGGGGCATGAATGGTTAGGCTTAAAAAGGCTCAAGGGCCATTAGACTGGTAAGCTCCAATGATGATTTATTCTACTGAGTTGCAAATGCATGAAATTGTTTTCCTTACAAATCTGTGTAACAAGAACAAGTTGGAGTCCAGAAATACATACAATAACGAAAATCAGCTATAGTGGAATGTAGGAAAACATGGGTATGACACTGCTGTATACAATGCATTTTATTAACATATATCATGGACAGAAGTAGGTTAAATAATAAAAAAGACAACTAGGTACACAAGTCCCAGTATAATCAAGTGCCTGATCCTCATATGCACACAGTGAAAAACTGACAGTGTAGTATCTTCAAGATACAGAAACATTCCAAAAATGGGGTTAGGTCAGGTTCAGGGGGAGGATGTCCATACACCATTGTCAAAGGACGTAGTAGTCCACAAAAAATGATAGGCTGGAAAAAAGCTATAAAGATGATAGAGTGGACTATTGAGGATAAGAAAAAAATTATGTGTTGTTACTATTATGCAAGAAGTGCAGAATTTCCAGATAGAAGATATTCAAAATGATCAAGAGAGAAATTGGAGGAAAGAAAAATACTTGCACAAGAAAAACTATCAAAACCATCACACATATGTTTTGTGTTCATTAATATAACAGATCCATGAAAACCATTATATAGACAAAAACGTTGAGTTGTTTGTAAGAAGAAGCAACCAAGAAAGTGCAAAAAAAATGTAAAGAACAAAACCTAGAGATTTTTGAAAGGCGTGAAAAATAAACATGGACATGAGAAAGAAGGAGAGATCTGATGTGTGTGTGTGTGTGTGTGTGTGTGTGTGTGTGTGTGTGTGTGTGTGTGTGTGCGTGTGTGTGCACACGCATGTGTATATGTATTTAATGCATAGAATCCAAAAAGTAATCAGTTTTTAGTCATTAAGCATACAGGTCCAAAACACACACACACACAGACACACACAGACACACAGACACACACACACACACACACACACACACACACACACACACTCACCTCTCCCAAATTTGGGGTAACATATCTAATTTGTTCTCAAACTTTTGTACCATCCCTCCTAAATCTGGAAATTATTTTGAGTGAATAGCATCCAATAAGAGTACCTTTTACCTAAATAGTTTCTCTTTGTCCAGACTTCTGAGGTAAAAGTTGAAAGGCATGACACATATATACACACAGACTGTGCTAACACATATGCAGCTATTTCCCACATTATGAGTGAGTCACTTTTTCCCTTTTGTCAGGCTCCAACTTGTTACAGAAAAAAATCATGTTTATTGCAGTCCTTTGCAAAACTGTTTACGATTAAAAAAATGAGTGCACTCAACAAAACAAAATTTCTCCACTTTGTCTAATCAATAAAAAGGGTCTGTTGCCATGTATAAAAACTTCCTCACTACCTCTGTTAAAATCTTGGTAGATATGGGGATCCTGATGTTGTTTGTCTTTTCGGCTTTTCCCAGTTAGGGGTCGCCACAGCGGAACACCAGTCTGCTAATGATTAGCAGCAGATTTTTTTTTTGGTGCCGAGTTGCCAGCCCAACGTCCAACCTTCAGCGAAGGCACGCCCATTCACGCATGTCTTTCGGTGGCCACTTGACCGCGGGGAGGACATGCAGACTCCACACAGAAGGGACTCCAGCCAAGAATCGAACAGGATATGGGGATCCTGATGCAATGTAGAAACTGCCTCATATTTACAGACAGCCAGTTAATTATTAAACAAATTGATATGGTATGCAAGAAATGTACTTACACAATGTCACTGGATGCAAAGCTCTCACATAAAATCACTGCTAATGTCAAGAAGGTTTTCAGTAGTACACACTGCACCAATCACACACAATTCAAAGCAGAAATATACACCCATATATGATGAGGCATTTAAATGTAACCTACCTAAACCCCAAAGACCTCCTTGGTGAAGTACACATAACTAACTCCATCTAAATCCCGGAATTCAAGCTTTCAAAACAACACCCACATCAACCCATGCAGCCAGATATCAGGTTGCCGCTACTTCTAATCCCATACAGCAAGCCACCACAGAATCTAACATTTTAGTCAATGGAGGCCCTAATACACTGATACACTGATGTCCCTCTCACCAGGCTGAGTAAGAAAAAGTCACAGTCAGTTGCTTATATGGGGCCAGGATCCACCACATTACGAACGCACTCAGGTTGTTGGACCACAAGTACCAGTATGACTCGGTCATAGTCCATGTGGGTGTAAATGACCTGAGATGCATCTCTCTAGACAATATGAAGAGGGACATCGTGGAACTCTCTCAATCTGTGTGTCTCAGGCTGGCATGAGTGTAGCATTAAGCAGCAATTTATCTTCTCCAAGGATGATGCCACAATATGAAGAAAGGATGAATGACTTTAAT